>NW_017308068.1:94422-110810 GCF_000935625.1 Nanorana parkeri
ACCTCTTAGCTCCCTCCAGTTGCCTTGACTCAATGTGACCTTGGCCCACAATCTTAAATCACAACCAACTGGGCAACTTCCCCCTTGAGCTCACTGGCCCCCCACCGGTATCCATCCCACAGCTCATTCTCAGGTAATGTTATAGGTTTTGTTGTTCGTATTGATCCTTAAAGCTCGTTCATTGCCCCATGTTTCTTGTTCTACCTCAGTGACTAATATGTCAAGCTCCCACTCATATGCCTACGCCGCACTCGCAATGACCCCTTCCTTATACCGTGTTTCATACGGTGCCCTCCTAGCTTCTGATCTGGGAATACCTTGCCAGGGTGGTTCCCTGTGTCTCCCTCCTGATTCTCCGTACCGGTTGTCCCCGGCCGTGAACCCGTGTGCAGTGTGCCTACTGGTACACTCCTTGTATCTCAGCCTACCTCCACATAACCTGTACTTTTCTCTTCCCCCCCCTTTCTACTGCTCTTCCCCTTCCTAGTGTGTCCTTCTAACGACCCTCTTCCCACCCTACCTGCTCCCCACCTCCCCCCTACCCTTTAGAAGTACACAGGCCTCTTTTTGGCCTCCAGCTGCGAACTGCACAATGCCATTTTGTTGGCTTTCTCTGAACGTACAGGGTCTAAATTCCCCCCAGAAGCGCACAAAATCCTTCCACTACCTTCGCAAGCAACATGTCGACATGGCATGTCTCCAGGAAAACACACTTTTCTAAATCTAGTGCCCCCAAGTACTGTGATGCCCTTTTCCCAACAGTATACCAAGCCAATGCCCGCCCGAAAACCCGAGGTGTTCTCATAGCATTTTGCAAAACTACAAACTTCAGCTGCGTTAAGCAGATAGCAGACCCGGATGGGCGCTACCTTCTCTTGACGGGCAGGCTCAGCGATACAGATATCACAGTTCTCACATACTACGCTCCCAACACCGACCCAATCCCTTTACTCACTCATGTTCTCTCTTGACTGCTCATGCTAAAAAAGGTACTCTCTTATGTGGGGACTCCAACCTGTTTCTCAACGCCAAATTGGACAAATACCCTCAGGGCCCCGCCGCTCATCCTGCAAAAAGCCAAAGCGTTCAACAATTGCTATTGCAGCATAACCTAGTGAATGTGTGGCGGGACCAGCACCCCATAGGAAGGGACTACACCTACTACTCAAACCCCCACCACTCCCATTCACGTATTGACCATGCCTTTCTACACAGAAGCTCTTTGTCCTTAGCTTCCTCCTCCCACATCCTTCCTACCCCCTGGTCAGATCACGACACGGTACTCCACCTTTGCTCCTCTATCCTTCGCACACCTCCTTCATCCTCTTGGTCATTGAACGAATCGTTACTCTCACTGACTGATATACTGACGGAAATTCAGATACGCACTCTTGATTATTTCCAGCTTAACACGGGGTCTGTTTCCTCCGAATCAACCTTATGGGAAGCCTACAAATCTGTCATTCGTGGCCATCTGATTCAGATTGCCTCTAAACGAAAACGTGACCGCAATCAACGCATCCAACACCTTGAAGCCGAGTTAGATAGGGTGTCTCAAGCTTTTAAGTCTAACCCCACGCCCTCTAATCGTAAACTGCTGGCATCGACGCGAGCAGACCTTGATCTCTGCCTCACTGACAGGGCTGACTGCTCCTTGTGCGGGACAAAACAGCGATTCTATTTAAAGGGCAACAAACCTGACTCCATGTTAGCCAAACGACTGCGGACATTTGACAACACCCCGATCTCTCTTCGGGCCAGACAGGCCACCCGCACTAGTGACCAAACCAACATTTTTAAAGAATTCTGCCACCACCTCTCCAAAATATACTCAGCCCCCTCTGCCTCTTCCCTTGATACCATCGGAGAATTTCTATCCCGTGTTACCCTTTCCGGAGATCCCTCAGGCTGGCAGGGACCTAATGGAATCGGAGATCTCTGTCCTTGAGGTCCAGCAAGCCATTGGATCCTTTAAAACTGGCAAACAACCTGGAACGGACGGCTTTTCTGTCCTATTTTATAAAAAACTGTCCGACGACTTGTCTCCCCGCCTGGCCACTCTGTTTAATGGAGGGTGACACTATGTCCCCGCAGATGCTCACAGCAAATGTTGTAATGATTCCCAAACCCCACAGAGACCCTCACTCCTGGACCAACTACCGCCCCATCTCTCTAATAAATCTAAAGTACTCACTTCCCGACTCAATCAATTCTTGGGGTCCTTGATTAAAAAAAGACCAGGTTGGTTTTATGCCCTCTAGACAGGCTGGTGACGGTGTCAGTCGGGACCTCCACTTAATTCATCTAGCCAAGTCTCGCTCACAGGAAATTATGTTATCCTTAGATATTTCCAAGGCCTTTGACATGCTATCATGGCCATACCTTTTTGAGGTCCTACGTTACTGGGGCTTTGGGTCCCACTTATCATGGATAACGGCCTTGTATACCTCCCCAGGCCAAGCTTAAATACTGTGGCTTTGAATCTCCCTTGTTCCCAATAGCCCGAGGAACACGTCAAGGATGCCCCCTATCACCTATCCTTTTTACTTTAGCCCTTGAACCCCCGGCTGAATACATTAGAACCCACCCTGATATCCGAGGCCTTGAGGTGGCGGGCACACACCACAAGATCTCTCTTCACCGACGTTCTCCTGACCAGCCCCTCCTATCCCTTTCCGAACCTCCGTAAAGCGTTATCAGAGACGTCGCACACATCATGGACTTACGGATTAACCAAACCAAATCGCAGGCCCTTGATATCTCCTTGAAGCCTACAACGGCAACCGCACTCAAGCTCTCATTCCCTTTTACGTTGACCCCCTCTCAAATACTTAGGTATTCGCCTGACCCCGTCTTATGACACCTTATACGCAGCTAACACCCCCCCCCCTTCTGAAAACCCTCAACAATCTGCTTTCTTCCTGGCAAAGATTTCATATATCTTGGATAGGCAGGATCCACACAGTAAGATGACCTTTCTGCCCAAGATACTTTACGTTTTCAGGGTCCTCCCGATCCCCATCCCCATTAACCGCATATTGCCGCGTAAGGTCCTAGCGTTCATCTGGGGTAACTCTAGGCCCCGTATAAATCAAAAACTGCTTTACCGCTAAAACATGTGGAGGTCTTGCAGTCTTGAATCTCCGCTCCTAGTCCCGCTTACATTGCCCCCTTAGCCTTATTCGAGTCCTCCACCTTAGCTAAATCGAGCTCCCCCTCTGGGCATGTTTGGACATGGTGGATTGCCACCCCCTACCCCTTACATCCCTACTATGGCTTCCTTCGATACACCGCACACGTAATCTTACTCCTATCATCCAACACTCTCTGAGAATATGGGATGGAGTGCGGTACTCTCGCAACTTGATGTCAACTCACCTGCCTTTACTGACATGGACCAATTCTCCCTTATTCCCCCCAGGTGCTAGCGACCCCCACTCTTTTTCCTGGTGGTCACGCAATGACCTGACCACTGTACACTCTTTCATCTCGCTTTCAGGAGTGAAATCGTTCCAGCAACTTTGTGAAACTCATAAGGTCCCCCTCCGGGAATGGTACCGCTATACTCAAATAACCCACTTTATCAACTCGCTGCTAAAGAACACCTCCTCACCCAAATGGCTGACCCTGTTTGAGCGCTGTTGCTACACTGATCCACACGTGCCAGGCATCATCTCCCTAATCTACTCCTCCCTGCTCTCTACATCCTCTCTCTATAGCTCCTTATCAACGGAAGTGGCATGAAGAATTAGGTAGGTCTCTAACTCCAGAGGACTGGCAGCTTACCTGGTCAGCGACGGCCCGGTGCTCTTGCAATGTACTTGCGATTGAGAACTCCTACACAGTGATGTATCGTTGGTACTATACGCCTGCCCGCCTAGCGAAATATATCCCAACCTACTCTTCACATTGTTTCCGGGGATGTGCCACGCCAGGCACCATGTTCCACACCTGGTGGAATGCCCCCCCAGGCGTCCCGCCTTTTGAAACAATGTATATGATCTACTCAGTTCACTTTCCAAATTTCTTTGCAAAAAGAACCATGAGGCATTTTTGCTACAACCAATTCCACAATTTTCACAAGTATACAAAAACTCCTAGAATCCCACATCTTTGTCGCCACCAAGATGACAATCGCCAGAGCATGGAAAACTCCAACCCTGAGTTTCAGGGAGGTCAAGAATCCCTTAGACGATATTTTGACGAACGAAAAACTGACGGCGATATTGTCAGACACACATGACCGCTTCCTTGCGATCTGGCAGCCTTGGATTGATTACTCTAGACCACCATCTTTCGACTCACAGCTGCTATCCATCTAGAGACCGTGTACTCCCCCTCCCCTTCTGTCCTCCTGAATGGCTCCTTCTACCCCACCTTCCTCTTGTTTCTTCCCACCCCCCGCCTTCTCCCCACCCATCTGTACAGTATGTACTGATTAACAAGCTCTTCCCCCTCTGGACCCCATGTCCTGTGGCATAATGTGGAGAGACCTATGGGCCTCCTTTCCTAGAGGATCAGAATTGCAATATTTCCTAAATATTCATCCTTTCTCATTGATTCCTATTGTTTGCCCATTTGGTCTACACAATGCGGTTCTTATTGTGCCATTTTTCAGGATCCTCTACACCATGTTTGTTGGCAACTCAAAGCACTGTGTTGTGCTCTGCGTAGCACTAAGCATGTCTCCTCTCTGTATTGTTATCTGCCACATGGCTGGCAAGCCTTGACTTTGTTATCATTGTACTCTCTATACAAAAAACCCCCAATAAAACCTTTGTGAAATAAAAATAAAAAAATACCATAGGGTCCATGGAGTAGACACATTTGAACATAACGCTAATGATAGTACTGTAAGGGTAACCACTGACGAATGTGAATCTTTTTCCCTAGTTTGTGCTGGTAAACAGGAGGTATCCCCAGAGACCCCCGAGGTATTCGGTATGCCAGAGCTAGGGGTCTTTGGGACATCTTTGGAATCACCCAATTGTGACCCCACACTAGCCAAATAATATGAAAATGTGAAGTCCTGCAATTGAGAATGTGTTTCCTCATATTGCAATCCACCATGAATTGTTGTACTAGATTATTAAAATTGCAGGAAGTTGTGGAACAAAGCATGGCTGGGCCATATAGGAGGACATGTTTTACAGCATTTATTTTGCCTGGTAAACATCCAGACCTTAAAGACTACTGTCAGTTTTGTCACAAGTGTCAAATATCAGCCACTATGTCCCATTACCACACCCCCTTGGTTTTTATGAGGGTCCTTTTGAGGAAATTGCAGTGGGTCTGATAGGGTCAGACGTTATGTCCACTAGAGTTCATCAGTACATGCTGGTGATTATGGACTAAGCTACGCGGTATCCTGAGGCTGATCTTTAAAGAAACGCTTCCTCCAAAACCATAACTAGAGAGTTGTAACGAATGTTTACCCACAAAAGGGATCTCAAAAGGAAGTCCTGAAAGATAAAAAGAATCCCTTTACAGTGACAGTGACTAAATAACTTTTCAAATTGTTAAATATTGAGCAGTTGAATACTTCAGTCTATGACCCTCACAGATGGGTTGAAATATTTAATAAAACCCTAAAAAGTATGCTAAAGAAGGTGGTAGACAACCATGGGGGAGATTGGGACTGCCTATTTTCTTATCTGTTGTTTGCGGTTAGAGAAGTCCCATAGTTTTCCACATGGTTTTCACCCTTTGAATCGTTGAACGGTCATCACCCCTCGAGGGTTGCTAAACATTGTAAATATTGTGAAGGAAACCCGAGTGAGATTATAACCTACAAGAGAGTGTGGTAGAGCATATTTCATCCATGGAAGACAGAATTGCTTCAGTTATGCCTCTGGTCTGGGAACACCTGCAGCAGGCTGAGGAAGCCAAGTTGAGCTGAGTATACAATAGGTATGCAAAGGTTTTAACTTTTCACTTGGGGCATCGCATATTCATTCTGGTCCCCATGGTGGAAAATAATTTCTTGGCTAAATGGCAGGGACCCTATGGGACACTTAAATGATTTGATAAACTACAAGGTGTACCAGCTAGACAAATGGAAGGAGCAGGTCTATAGTGTAAATTTAACGAAAGCATGGAAAGACAGCAAAGCCCTCTGAGCCATGGGAGATAGGCCCTGAAAAAAAGAGGAAGGCATATGGAAGGAACAGATAGCAGAGTTCCTGTCCTTAGCCCAGCAGCAAAAGGTAAGAGTTTCTGCAGCAAAATAAGGATACATTAGAGTTGCCAGACTTCAGTTAAAATTAAACATGACGTTATTGCAGAGCCCAAAATTTGAGTTCGGATTAAGCCATATCATATTCCAGCGGCCTACAGACAGGCAGTAGCAGAGGAACTAGAGAGAATGTTAGGCCAAAATTAAATGATGTAGCCCAGTAGCCCTCGTTCCCAAGCCTGATGGTTCATTGAGGTTCTGCAACGACTTTAGAAAATGTATCGAGATCTCAAAATTTGATGCCTACGCCATGCCAAGGATTGATGAAATCATTGAGACGTTGGTTCTAGCAAAGATTCATAATGACCTTTTGACCTTAATAGTGGATATTATCGGGTGCCACTAACAGAGTTGGCAAAAGAAAAGAAAGCACTAGCTACCCAACAGGGTTCTTTCTAGTATGTTCGAATGTCCTTTGGCCTGCAGGGGGCCCCTGCTATATTTAATGAATAATGGATCAAATCCTCATCAGCACTTTGCAGTGGTCTACCTAAACAATGTAGAGGACTTTAGCACTGACTGGGGGAGTCATCTCCCCAAGGATCAGGCTGTCCTGAATTCCATATGAGCAGCAGGTTTAACAGATCCAAAAGAAATTCACCATAGGTCTTGAAGAGACATGGCACCTTGGTTATACCATTGGGCAATGCTTAATAAAATCCCAAAAATGTGAAAGCAATTAGGGACTGGCTTTCTCCTGTTGGCAAGAAGCAGATTAGAACCTTCCTGGGCATTGTAGTTTAGCCTTCCAGAATTTATAACATGCCCTTTGTTGAGAGCAGGTGCTGGTAGCACTAGACTTTCAGAAAGAGTAATTGGTACAGACTAATGCTTCTATTGTAGGTCTGGGGACCTTTTTTTTTTTACAGGTAGTGAGTGGAGAAGGGCATCTGGTAGTTTATTTTAATCGAAAGCTGACATCAGGAAAAAGGAATTAGAGCACTGAAGAGCAAAAATAACTGGCTATTAAGTGGCCACCGGAAGCTTTGCAATATTATCTAAAAGGGACGTTGCTAAACTAATCACGGATCATGCTCCTCTACAATGAATGGCCCAGGCCAAAGAATGAAAAACTTGAAAGCCGCCCTCTGATTGCTGACCCTCCAAGATTTCAAAGTTGAGCAGCAGGTGGGTTCTAGTCAGCAAAATACAGATACCCTTTATAAAACCCACTGTTTGGTATTTGGTGTTCAAAACAACAGGTTCAAAACAGAGTGGGTATGTGACAAATAGCTCCTTTTGGTCCAGGGCAGCAGCATGGATGGGGGTTAGCTGTTCCCAAGACTGTGGTATTTTGTGAGAAAAGCCGGTGGTAGTGCTAGGCTATGTAGCAGTTTGCAGGAGGTTAAAAACTGGCCACACCCTTTCCCCCAGCAGAGGTATAATAAAAAAAATTTGGAATGAGTAGTGGAAACAGCCTGCAAGTCTATGCGAACCAATGATCTCATAACTAGCCAGGGCTGACTGTGCGTAGGAAAATCTTTTGTGCCTATGTTTGATGCAACGGTGATAAATAAATAAGGGCTGGAAGAACTTTTGTGATAACCTTTTATTGGCTAACTTAAGTTATTCAAAATGCAAGCTTTTGGGATGCCTTAGATTTCTTTTTCAGGTTTAATATAATTTGAATTGGTTCTGAAACCCACATATTTTTTTTTCTCTTACAAAGTTACAAGGTGAAAAGGAGCTATAAAATATAAATATTTAAAAAAATACAACTATTTTTCATTGACAAACTTGAGTGGTAAAGGCTATTAAGTACATTCCTCACCTCTTAGGGGAGTCCTTTTAAAATGTCCAAATACCACAGAAGTAATGCAGTACAAATATTAACTATTCTTCTTGACACAGTTAAATAGTAATGGTTGTTGTACAAGTAGTGTAAATGGTTAAGCTATAATCAATAGTTATCAGAACTCAAGAGTGTTACTTGGCTAACTGACTAGGAGATAAGAGGTTGAGGTAAACTGGTCAGTCCCGTGAGGAGGATTTTTTTTTTAAACCTTACCTTAACCAAATACCTTTGATCAAATACTTGAGGAAAACAGGCTTTACTGCCAGAGAGAATTTTTTTATGACTTTAAATTCCCGATCCATCCTCTCTTTCTGCGTTTTTAAGTTTCCATTCAGTACCATAATCTTGATATATTTTATGGTGTGGCTTCTGCTGCAGAAATAGGCCGCTACAGAAACATCAGTTTTGTTATTTTTAAATTTATGAACCCCTAAATATAAGCTGGTTGTGGTTGTCAAAATGGTAGCAAAGGTGGTTTTGGGGATATTTTTTTTATTAGTCTTTCATATTTGTATAGAAGATGCTGGAGGTCTTTTGTGATCTTTTTTAGAACTTCTAGGAGTGGCTTCTAGGTGACCACAAGTGGGACCCGATTAAACTTTTCAGTCACGTTACAGTGTAAATGACTACTATTTTACACAATAAACAGACTGAAAGAAAAGTTGTCAAACTGGTACTCCAGATCGTCAATTGCGGTTTCCACAAACCTCATATTGTGTGCACAATGGCCTACAGGACTCTATGTTGGGGGGACAGGTCACAAATAAAATTTGAATGTTGAGCAATACAAGCAGGTTCATATCAATTAAGCCATACCACTAGGGAGGCGTGTTATTGGCCCCAAATTTACATTGCAGCAGAACAACGACCCCAAACATACAGCCAATGTCCTTAAGAGTAAAGAAGAACAAGGGGTCCTGTAAGAGATGGTTTGGCCCCGACAGAGCCCTGATCTCAACATCGAGTCTGTCTGGGATTACATGAAGAGACAGAAGGATTTGAGGCAGACTACATCCACAGAAGATCTGTGGTCAGTTCTCCAAGATGTTTGGAACAACCTACCTGCCAAGTTCCTTCAAAAACTGTGTGCAGGTGTACTTAGAAGAATCTGTTACCAGAAGCTATTTTGAAGGCAAAGGGTGGTGACACCAAATATTGATTTGATCTGGATTTCTGTTCTGTTTGTTTATCAATTAACATAATGGAAAGTAAATTAACTATTAGCACTTTTATTTCTGAAAGCATTCTTACTTTACAGCAATATTTCACACATGCCTAAAACATTTGCACAGTAATATATATATATTTCCTGGCTCACCTCATGTCGGCACAGTACGGGTCAGCTCCTCCCCCTCTGACCCCACAGGACCACCTTTAACAAGCTAATAAAAGGGAGATCCCCCCTCCCCCAGTACCTGTTTTTTTCCTCGCTCCAGGTCACAATGTAGCATGAACGTTTGGTTCCTCCCTACTGCTTCCCAGCCGGGTTCCGCCTCTCCCGGATTGGTAGACCCCTCGGAGGGTAGTAAATCTCTGTGAGCGGGTGCCTGTGGTGCTGGGCCAGGTTCGTGTAGGATTAAACATTCTAGAGCAACAGGGAACAGGGGAGCTGGTGGAGCAGCCGCGGGGATCTCCTGGCTGCGGCGTCTTCTCGTGCTTCTGCCCATGCGCCGGCGTCCATGTGTGAGGGGGGTGGGGCTTAGCTCCGTCCCTCTCCATGTAGGTTGCCAGGGTGACGCTTTGCTCGCGCATGCGCGGTGGGGTTTTAGGACACCGGTTTCTCGGCGGCGAATTTAAACGAGTTTCGTTTTCGGTTAGCAGTGCTGTTTGTTTCTGCCTTTAAGCTACTGCTGCAGCGGTCCGGTTGCCTCTCTAAGATCCTGTGCCTTCTCTATCCGGGTATGTTTATGCTTCCTGATGGGTTCTTAGGGGGATCTGTACTGACTTGTTCTTATGCTGCGTTCTATTCTCAAGCTGCCTGTTTAGCCACCATGAGCTCCCCTCGTCCTGTGACAGATGCACAGAAAGGTAGGGAGGCGTTGGGTGACTTTATTAAAAGAGTGCGACTGTGCATATGGTACTTTTGATTTTTCGTCTAACTTTTGCAGGAGTAAAAGTCTTCCGCATAAACGGAAAAAGAAACGCAAGGAGAGAAGACACTCCTCCTCTTCGGACTCTGTCCACGAGCACTCTCCAGGAGGGCACAGGCACCATCAGAGGACAGATCAAGGTTCCACAAGAAGGTCTCGGGAGGCTTCAGGCCGGTGCTGGATTTGAAGAAGCTGAATATGTTTATTCAAGTGAACCCCTTCAGGATGGAGTCAGTCCAGACGATAATTGCGGTGGTCCAAGCCAAAGAGTGGATGACCTCCATCGATTTAGAGGATGCGTACCTCCAGGAGCAGGAGCAGAAGTACCTGCGGTTTGCGGTGGCGGGGCAGCATTTTCAATTCTGCGCCCTGCCATCTGCTCCACGGCCCCACGGACCTTCTCCAAGATGGTGGCAGCGGTCGTGGCACTTCTTCGGCTTCAGGGGATCAAAGTGTTTCATTACCTGGACGACATCCTAGTCTTAGGAAAGTCGAGGCAGTCTCGTTACCCACCGCTGAGCCTAGGTTCCTGGATCACAATTACCACCGATGCCAACCTCCAGGGATGGGGAGCGCAATGTCTGGACCATCAGGTGCAGAGTCGATGGAAAGGCCCGGTGACGCCACAATCAAATTGGTTAGAATTGAAAGCGGCCTCTCTGGCTCTGCAAGCCTTTGAACCTCTACTGCAACACAGAATTATGATGGACAACAAAACGGCTGTGTCATACATTGTGAGGCAAGGGGGGACCAGGAGTTTCCCTCTACTGTGCCTCTCGAACAAGATTTTTTTCATGGGCAGAACAACATGTTCAGGCCTTGACAGCAACCTACCTGCCAGGAGTGGACAACATACTAGTGGACCGCTTGAGCAGGATCAACGAGTGGGGGCTGAATACGAGGTACCTGAGGCCAGTGTTCCAGCAGTGGGGTACCCCATTAATCGACTTAATCGACTTGATGGCCACAGCGCAGAATGCGAAGGTGCTCTGTTTTGTCTCGAGACACGGCTGTTGGGAGGCAGTGACATAGGATGCGTTCTCGATCATATGGGACTTTCCACTGGCTTATCTGTTTCCACCGTTACCGTTGGAACTCAGGGTGCTCCAGAAGATATGGCAAGACAAGGGAGTGGTTATTTTAATCCTACCGTTTTGTCCGAGGAGGCCATGGTTCCCACTCTTACAATGGATGGCAATGCCCCCCCATGGTTATTTCCGAACAGGCGGGATCTACTGGTGCAGGATCACTGGCAACACCCAAACCCCAAGAGGCTCCATCTAGCAGCATGGTTGCTGAATCCTCAAGGTGGAGGAGTCAGGGATTGTCGGCAAAGGTGATAGAGACCTTGAATAACTGGAATAACCTGGAATAACTAACACCACTTATTCCAGGATTTGGAACAAATTTCTGGAGTTGAGAGCAAAATAATTTTTCACCATTGTGGGCAGAACTGCCTAATGTTCTAGGATTTTTACAGTCGGCCCAGGATGCGGGCCTAGCCTACAAATCCTTGAGTACAAATTTCAGCCTTGTCGGCATTCATGGGAATCAAATGGGCAGATGATCGTCTCTTGTGGAGATTCATGAGAGCGGCCCTGAAATTGCGGCCTCCTAGGAAAGCTCTGTTCCCATTCTGTTACCTGGACTTAGTCTTGGCTGTCTTAGCGGCTCCACCATATCATCCTCTGTCTCAATGCACCCTATGGTACCTTACACAGAAGTTACTTTTTCTAGTTGCCATCACATCAGTCAAAAGTCTCCGAATTGGCGGCTCTTTCATGTAAAGAGCCGTTTTGTGTGTTATTGGACGATAAAGTTGTGTTACGGCCTTCACCAGAGTTCAGGCCAAAGGTTGTTTCTTCATTTCATTCATATTGGGAAATCATTCTCCCAGGTTGTAAGAGTCTGGCCCAATCTTCGAATTCAGATTTATTACCAGCTCTGGATTTAGTCGAACTCATGAGGGAGTATCTTCATAAGACGGAAGTTTTTCGTAGATCTGATCGACTGTTCATCTTTCCTAAAGGATCAAAAAGAGGTTTTAACGCACCTCCTAAAGTTTTGTCTATGTGGATTCAGTCTGTCATCAAAGCAGCATATGTGCAGCAGGGTCTTACTCCTCCGGCGGAAGTGCGAGCCCACTCGACGAGGGGAGTGGCAACGTCCTGGGCTTCATATGCCAGGGTCTCGATAGAGGACATATGCAAGACGGTAAGGTGGAGCTCGCAGAACACTTTTGTTAGACACTACAAGTTGGATGTGGCAATCGCCAGACTGGCCAGATTTGGAACGGCAGTCCTTTCATCTGCTTTATCACAATAAATGTTTTCTATTTTTGCAGTATTCAGTTTCGGAGGGTGTTTTCCTTATTATGGTTGTGTGTTCCTGCCCATTGGGGATTATGCTTGTTATACCCTGTACTGTGCCGACATGAGGTGAGCCAGGAATACGGAAAATTGTTATCATACTTACCAAATTTTCCTTTCCTGGCTCATCCTCATGTCGGCATGCATTCCCTTCCCTGTTATGACCTGTCGCTCGGCGTGTTATTGAACAGGTACTGGGGGAGGGGGATCTCCCTTTTATAAGCTTGTTAAAAGGTGGTCCTGTGGGGTCAGAGGGGGAGGAGCTAAACCCGTACTGTGCCGACATGAGGATGAGCCAGAAAAAGGAAAAAACACACACTTATTTTTATAAAGTTTATAAGCTCAGAAAACTGGAGTCAAATACATTGCTAAATTACACATCACCTTGTAAAAGCCATTGCTGTTAACATTAGTGATTAAGCTAGGATTTCTAGGAGTATCTAGAAAGATGACAGCATTAGTAAGGAATGGTTACCTCTTTGTATTGTTGTCAGATGGCTAGTAGGTGAGGAAGATGTTTCTGTGAAGCAACAGGGATATGTTAAAACTTAAACGGTTAATGTTAAAGCAAATGTCAGCACCTATATTTTACTTGAAAACAATGAAGGCTTTCCTAAAGAAAAAAATATTACACCGCTGCAAATAAATCTATTCATAATTTTCTACTCCTCAACAGCATAGACACCTAAGAAAAATTAAACCTCAAACTCAGTAAGAGTATATAGCACAAAAACCAATGCACCAACCCTTTGGCAGAGCTGGTTGTGACGGTTTGCTGGGGTGTAGATAAGGGAGGGGGATAAGGGCGCCCAAATCTCCCCCCTTCCTCACAGAGTGTCCTTCCAAGACACAGACACAGCAGCTAGGCCTTAATAATTAGCAGGCTACAAGTAGGGTTGCCACTATTTCTTCAAGCCAAATCCGAACACTGTAGCGGCTCACTGCAATTTTTTTGTAAAGTATACCCTATGCATATATTTTGTGATTAAAGACCATTGGAGTTAATCATACTATATCACAATTCATACGGAGTTAATCACAACTTGCCAGTGTGCCACAGGTCCCCAGATATGCATTCTGTACATAAACGGTGCCCCCATAAGATACCAGTGTGCCACATGTCCCCAGACATGTACTATGCAAAGCAGTATCCATATACCTTGCCACACTCCTTACTGGATATCTCAAAAGTAACGGGTGCTCGTAAAGACTGCTGATGGCGCCGCTCACAACAGAACTCCAACACAGATGTCACCAGCACCAAGATTCCATGTCAGTGCAAATCCATTTTATTGATAGTAGTCATTCAAACAACAAGCACGGGCAGAGTCCCCTTCATCAGGCTCAGACATTACATTGCAATTTCCTCTATAGCTAATGGTATTATTCTGCATTGCTGTACAATGGATTTCTGAGATTTATAGTCATCTATAGCTGTTGGTATTCTGCATTGCTGTATAATGTGCTGAGATTTGTAGTCCCTCTACAGCTTGAAGTTAGTGGCAGAGCTACCAGGGTCACAGCAGTCGTACAGGTGCACAGCACTGATGAGGTATCCCTCCACTACCAGTGTACTTTAATTTTCCTCAAACCCTAAATTTCTCTACCACGCCACTTCCAGGTGTGTATGTCATAAAGAACGGGGGTCATGAAAACAGCCGATTCAGATGATGTGGCCCCACAGGGACACAGTCGAGAAAATGTATAGGTTCGAGAAAAATTACATAGAACACTGACTTTGACACTGTCCGGCCCCTCCCACAGCTCACAGCCCAGAAGTATGGACAGCCAGCGGCGGTCTACAGTGGGCGAGAGTGCCTAAGTACCGTACATGGAGCGGAGTAAGGCCAGAACTATGTAGGGAGCCCAGTGGGAGGAGAGCACCATCCCCCAGCCAGTCACGGACTTACTAGGAGTCCTCACATCACCCGACCATTCACGCTAGCGTTACATGGATGGCAAAAGTGGCAGACAGGGGTGGGTAGAAGGCGGGAGAAAAGGCAGAGGGGAGGGGGGCCAAGTTGCTGCACCATGGGCCTCTAGGTTGTACTTGTCCCCCGGGCTAAAAGTTGCCAGTCAGCCCCTGCTGTATTCCGCACCTACCGGGCGCTGAGAGCTGATTTAATTGCAGATGGCGTCGTATTCAGGATTGTGGGCAGCGTTGGGACTACATAACGCAACCGTGGGGTGCAGATCCCATCCGCAATTAAATCAGCTCTCTGCACCCAGCGGTTGTGACATGCAATTAAAATTATTAGTGCCCCCCCCCCCAGATTTGACTGTGGTATCTTATGTGCCCCCCCTATATATTGTTCCTCGAGTCGCCACTGAAGGAAAGGCGCCATCTCTTTGCTGTTTTCGTCCGAGCCGCAGCCAAACAGCAGTGTCCCCCGCCACCCGGGTCCAACAGACACTGCTGTCGCCGCTTTAACATAGCTGCACCCACCTGCTGGACACCCACCTGCAGGTGAGCACGTGTGCTGGCATAGAAGGAACTGCCCATTAACCGTGTGCGGGTGACATCACACAGGTATCAGACTGTGTGTGATGGCTGATCCCAGAGATGTCGCTGTGTATGTGGTCATTCTAACTGCCCAGTCTGCCGTACATTAGATCTGGTCTGAGGTCTGCAGTGTATTGGTTGTGGTCTGAAGTCTGCCGTGTCTTGGTTCTGGACTGAAGTCTGCCGTGCCTTGGTTCTGGACTGAAGTCTGCCGTGCCTTGGTTCTGGACTGAAGTCTGCCGTGCCTTGGTTCTGGACTGAAGTCTGCCGTGCCTTGGTTCTGGACTGAAGTCTGCCGTGCCTTGGTTCTGGACTGAAGTCTGCCGTGCCTTGGTTCTGGACTGAAGTCTGCCGTGCCTTGGTTCTGGACTGAAGTCTGCCGTGCCTTGGTTCTGGACTGAAGTCTGCCGTGCCTTGGTTCTGGACTGAAGTCTGCCGTGCCTTGGTTCTGGACTGAAGTCTGCCGTGCCTTGGTTCTGGACTGAAGTCTGCCGTGCCTTGGTTCTGGACTGAAGTCTGCCGTGCCTTGGTTCTGGACTGAAGTCTGCCGTGCCTTGGTTCTGGACTGAAGTCTGCCGTGCCTTGGTTCTGGACTGAAGTCTGCCGTGCCTTGGTTCTGGACTGAAGTCTGCCGTGCCTTGGTTCTGGACTGAAGTCTGCCGTGCCTTGGTTCTGGACTGAAGTCTGCCGTGTCTTGGTTCTGGACTGAAGTCTGCAGTGTCTTGGTTTTGGACTGAAGTCTGCCGTGTCTTGGTTCTGGACTGAAGTCTGCAGTGTCTTGGTTTTGGACTGAAGTCTGCCGTGTCTTGGTTCTGGACTGAAGTCTGCCATGCATTCTGCCATTTAGCTCACTTTCCAAATTGCCTATATTGGTCTAGATTCTGAAATTCTCCTACCAGTTCCCCGGCAATTCATCTTTTAGTTAATTGGCCCACTATTTGAAAAATAGTGTGGAGAAAAAATTTCTGTGACACAAGAATCATTATGCAGGTGGAGCTTGTGGGAGGGGCTTCTAAAAGGACAGAGCACAGTCCGCCCCTGACTGTTTGGGTATTCTGACAGCGGCCGGTGATGATGTCAGAATACAATGTACAATGGGATATTCACTTAACCACACTATTAGCGTGGATGGAGGCATTTTTCATATTTGTTGTTCATCCTGCAAGGCTGAATGAAAAAATATGATTTTGTGTACCCAGCTTTAGACTCTTGAATATGGCACAGTAACTAAAGCATATTTTGTGGGTACAAACACTGTAGCATATGTTACAAAGCACACAGTGAATAGGTTCAAGTTTTAAGTCCCTCCCACTGCTAGCAATTTTGCCACACCCACAATTTGCTGCCGCTAGCTGCCTTATTATTTTCCACTTGGTCCCCAAGGGTAAATCCCCCC
>NW_017308068.1:111559-116801 GCF_000935625.1 Nanorana parkeri
GGAAACCCCCCCCCCCCCCAAAGGAAAACAAAAATATCTACACCCTTGGTTGGTTGTTATGTATGGTTAAAAACAATGGTTTAGAATTGTTAAACAGTTATAGGTGTTAACATAATAATAACAACTCATGGAAGACAAGCATTTTGGCCACTACAAGCTCTGAAATGTGAGACAGAGGGCAGGGGGGTGGGCTTACTGATGTCTTGCTGCTTGGTTGCTACGAGTTTTTCAGGTAAACGACTGCTTGGCTGCTACAAGCTTTTGCAGGGGCCAATATGCTATGGAGCAATATCTTACATGAAGTGCTTGCCTTTTCTTCATGTTGTGCAAGCCACCCTGCACATGCACATGGAAACAGAAAATGTCCACAGGCTGTCAAAATCAGACAGCAGGGAAGTGATGTTTTGAACAAAACAGCAGTTTGTAAAACTTGACTGTCCAGGTCAAAGTGGCAAACCTGTGTGAAAAAAAACATACTTTTCTGGCCTTCACTAGCTTTCAAATGTACTATGGTAAAATTGTAAATCCAGTTTTGTTCAGAAAAATAAAAAAATCTCTCCTGGTCAGACATATAGTTATGTAAGGTTTTTAACACATTTCAGTGTAATGTTCTACCTGCTTCTATTTCTGAAGGATTCTACTCGCTCCCTACTTTCTGCTGCTTTTTCAGAAGGGTCTATTGTAACATGCTATTGTACATATAATAAGAGATAAGCAGCCAGAAAATTGCATGAGGAGGAAATTGCATTTCAGTGGGACTTCTGTACACAATAATATACAGAATGCTACCACTGTTGTCACGTTTACCATATTTACAAGGTAGCCATATTTGATTTTTTTTTTACATTTTTAGAAAATCATAGCTGGGTGAAGATGGAAACTAGAAATGGAAATATAATTTTTACTAACAGTAAATTGCAAAATAGCTTATAGTAATCATATGTAAAGAAATATTTACTAAGAAAATGTTTTTGTTTTACAGCTATGCACTTACAAGACATCTGGATTTTATCTTATAAAGCAAGCTAATACATTTAGAAAAAGCAATTACCCAGGATAGTGAGATAGGCTTTTGCAAAGTCCTGATCCAGTTCTGTTTTAGCCACGCAGGTGTATGCTCCCTGATCCTTCCCTGCTACTCCAAATATAGTCAGGCCGTCATCTTCCTTCTTCATTCTATAGTAAATCAGAACCATTAAAACATCCCAAAGTTTCTGTGTGTAAAATATGTCACAAAAACAAGACACATAACAATATTTAGGGGTCAGTTTGTAAAGACAAGACATTTCAAATGCCTTTCACAAAATTAATAATTTTCAAACTATTTTTGAAAAGTCAATTAGAATGATTTACCATCTGCAGTCCTTGGATTCTTTAAGTAGAACACCTGCTTGTGCCCTGTGTCTTTAGTACATTACAGTCTAGTCTTGCTCATTAAAACTGTCCTCATGTCCAAATTTTAGACAACGGAGTTATAGCCTCTTTGGTTTGATTCTTAAAGGAAGACACCTGCCTGTGCCTTGCGTCTCTACATTTTGGTCTACTCCACCATATAAAAACTGTCCTACCACTGGCTAATTTTTACATTGCTGTATCATCTGCTGTCTTTTAATTCTTGATATTGGTTTGATAAAAAACTTGCCAGCAGAGTTGTGCATGAGCAAGAACAGGGACAGCTCCAGTGAACCTATGGCCAATTTCTATCCACCAGTTAAAGTAGTCCTTTTATACCTTGTTGAAAAAGTATGTGTCACTTCTAAAACTACTTGAAAAAACTCTTTTTTTGAAAGGGAAATAAATCAGATTTAAGTGCTGCTGTTGTATGCAAGCAAAGCTAATCCAAAAAAGGCAAAAAATACATTCCAATATGTGCTGCCAAAGTATGCAGTTGATGAGGCTGTCCATGAAAATCGTACTGTTCCATAACACCCCTTACAGCATAAAGCATCCCCCCAAAACTGCAATATAAATAATTTGTGTATTTTCCATGTTGACATCAAACCTACATAAAAAGTACCCTCTCTCCAATATTCTTGAAAAAACGTTTTGGCAACATGTTTATCGCAGTGCCAGCTTCCTATGCCTCTTTTTTTTTTTTTTACAATGCCCTGCTTATTAGCTCTAAAATTGGCAGAATTTACTAACAAACTATTATTATACTATTACTATAATAATAATTACTTTGTTTGTGTTAGCCAAATTTCTAACAGGATTCACTGAACCCTTGATGAATCAAACTCACTCTTACTCATCACTTTTTATTACGCGAATTTTATGTGGGTGGAAGATGGTGCTGAACGTCCCCAATGCTGTTTTATTTATGATTGTTCCAGTTGGATATAGATGGCCTCTTTCAAAGAAGAGGCCATCTATATCCAACTGGAACAAGCATTCCTAAACAGGGGTAGGGGCCCCTGACACCATATATCACCTATATATAACATCATTTTAACAACCCTGGGCAGCACAGTGGCGTAGTGGTTAGCACTTCTGCCTGGCAGAACTGGGGGGTCCCTGGTGCGAATCCTGGCCAGGTCACTATCTGCAAGGAGTTTGCATGTTCTCCCTGTGCTTGAGTGGGATTCCTCCTGGTACTCTGGTTTCCTCCCACACTCCAAAGACATGCTGGTAGATTAGCTGGTCCCTGTCTAAATTGGCCCTATTATGTATGTACGTGAGTAAAGTGTCGGCTCTATTTAAATACCATTATTATTATTATTAATAATAATAATAACCCTGCCTACCCCTAAGGTATGTTCCTGGCACTCTTTAGAACTGAAAAGGCTGCTTGAATAAGCAGCGCAAACATTCAACATTACAAAACATGTCCGATAGAATGTGATTAACTGCTACTAGCTATCTTTACAGCTTCAAACAAGATAAATCAAAACTCCTAGTTGTGCCCAGTTGCCTAATGATGGTTTCACACAGTAAACAAGCTGTTTCTCTATAATGCGGAGTAAACAAATAACGGAGGACAACATTTGTATTTGGAAAATTAGTTTAATATGGAATGTAGCAGAGATAGAAAGTAATGCCAGAGATTTAAAAAAAAGCTGACACGTGATTCACATTGAGCCCCACTCACAACTAGACCGTAAAAGAAATCTGTTGGTGCAGGAATACTTCAGATACAATTGCTGACTTCTTTGAAGGTGCATGCAGGTGCATGCTCCAGGGCTGATATATTTATCATTCATCCACTAAAAGCATTTGACCAGAAATAGGCATATAGCTATACATTTTGCATTTTCATATGCCTTTGTGGGTCCTGGAGACTTTCATATTTTTTAAAGTTGATGTGTTTTTCAAAACAGAAACGTACTTATAAGTAGCAAGGCATTTGAAAATTGAGAAATGGCACAGATATGCAAGAGCATCAAGCAATGTATTTTAAGCCCTCATTCACATCTTTGTGATACAGTAGCACATGCATTCCAACACATGAGCGCAATCCCACATCCTCACATGAGATTGCATGTTGCAGTGTTATTATTTCTTAGTGGCACCCCAATGCATATACATCGGATCTGCATTGCATCACAACACATGATAACCTTTAAAAAAAAAAGGGGGCATGCACTTTAAGTCCGATTTAGATGTGGTAGGCAGCCAGGGGCTTAACT
The DNA here is from genome assembly GCF_000935625.1 of Nanorana parkeri. Taxonomy (NCBI): domain Eukaryota; kingdom Metazoa; phylum Chordata; class Amphibia; order Anura; family Dicroglossidae; genus Nanorana; species Nanorana parkeri. Next base: position 115,186 of record NW_017308068.1, read on the forward strand.
ACATATCACAGGGCCCCATAGCAAAATTTTGTAAGGCCCCCTCCCCCCCGCCACAAACCCCCCACCAAAAAAACCCACAAAAAGAAAAATAATAATGCCATTGACTCAGTGATCACATACACAAAGTCTCCTTGCATTCTGGGGTGAAAGGGGGCGCGGCAGTGCCATTCATGTCAATTGAATTCCAGACACCCCCTGCCCGCAAAAAATAGTGCATGCACCTGGATGCCACCATTGGACTGACGGTCATTTTGGGGTCACCCCTTATGAAATGTCAGGCACTCGTTCTTGGACTGAGAGCCCGACAGTGTCAGGAGAGTGGAGGGGACCCGGCGGCATACCGCATCCTGCCGGGTGAACGTCCCCTCCTCTCACTGTCGGCGTCCATCACCAAGATGGCCGGCAGCAGGCGTAATATAACACTATATGTGAAACAACTGCACGGATTTTGCTCGTTTGCAGCTATTATATAGCCACAAACGTGCATAATCCGCTGGATTATCGCGCTTGCACTATTTTGGGGGCCGTGCGGTTTCGTACCGTGCGGTCCCGCAACAGTCTGGACAAAGCACATAAAAGTGCATTGTTTTATCTGTTTAGAGCGGCTCTGCTCGTATTCGGACAGCCGCTCCAGTGTGAATAGAGAGTTTTAACCCACGCAAACCCCAAAATACTGCAAGAGCAATAATCAGTCAGATTCCGCACGTTCACGGTTATATAATGGTCGCAAACGAGCGGAATCCGTGCAGTTCAAATATAGCATTTGCGTCCCGTGCGGGATAACCGGCCCGGCCGGGAGGCAGGCGACACTGCCGTCGCCGTTTTAACAAACCGGCATCCCCTTCCATTCGGGCTGAAAAGGGCTCGGGGGTCGCTGACGGGCCCCATCTTTGACTCTCGGGCAGTGCCCGTATGCTCAGTCCGACGCTGGTAGGGGCCCGGCCGGGAAGATTGTGAGCTCTGCTCCTGACCGGGCCCCCGTCTGTTGCGGGCCCCATAGCGCCCGCATGGGTCGCTATGGCGGTAGTTCCGCCCCTGTAGGCAGCCCATTCAAATGAAGGAGCTGCCCTACCGCAACATACCCTTCAACGCACCTGTGATGCCGCATCGCAGTAATGTGAACAAGGGCTTAAATATCCAGCATGTTTTAAACAAATCATTGATATCCGGATGTGATTTCTAACCAAATAATATATTCTGCGTGTACAAACCTGCTACTTATGTATAACTGAGTATCATCCTTCATCCAAGTGACTACCGTTCTCAAAGTATTATCGCTCCTAATACGACAGTCCAACCGCACAGTGGAGCCACGTCGAGCAATCTGATCTTCTGGACCCTTTACAATTCGAGTTGGCTCTAAGAAAACATAGTAGCTAAGTGGCCTTGTATCATATACCCTCATTGTTTACATGGTGAACTTATTAAAATGTATGTAAAGATATGTGGCAACTTGCAATTCTGTTATAAAAAATGTAACAATTTTTCATAACTGAGACTGGAACCAAAGAAAAGTTTATTTATTGGGGACAAGTCAATGATCAAAAAAAGGTTAACAAAACAAGTTAAATGTATTTTAGTCATATAATTTTATACAGAGTAATAAATATATATAT
>NW_017308068.1:116836-183259 GCF_000935625.1 Nanorana parkeri
TAGGAAAGTCAATGGTCTTTAATCAGTATTTGGCAATAAATGCAGCTTTATTGCACGCAACGTAAAAGTCTCCCTTAAACAAACAATTTCCAGCAGAACTCAAAAGTAACACAAATAAAAAGGTCTACTCCACCTTAGGAGGCTAACAGTAGTGTCCCTCACTACGTCCTACTGGAGCGGCTATTCCAGCTTCCAGTATAAATTAACAAAAACCACAGTCCAATACCTACAGTTGTTCTGGCAGACCTTATTTCCCAGATATGCAGACAGATACTCTCCAGTCTGTGTCCATCCAGTGCAGCCTGGATCTTGCTCTGAACTCTCTCCCACTCTCAGTCACTATCAGGTGCAGGCTAATTAATAGAGAGAGAGGAGGTTTACCTGTTGGCCAGGCTTAACCCTTTCCTAGCCAGGGAAAGCTGCCCTTTTCAACCTCTCACTGACATACACAGAATCGTGTACCCTGTCACAATATATATATATAGTAAATTGTCTGCATATGTCTGTATATTAGCTTCATGTGATCTCTTGAAGAGCAAGAATGGAAATAAGAGGGACTCCAGTGTGAGGAGTAAGAGCCAGATATCTTCGGTTGCACAGTGCTTCACTCTAAGACTCGAAGCATGGAGAAAAGGAGAAAAGAGCAGAATAATGACCTCATCATTATGATGAAGGGCCTTCATTTTCCAGTCAGCAGGATCGAGGGGATGGTTTGGTGTATTATTTTATTGCAGAGGAGAAAAGTGAGGAGAGCGACCTGTACTGTCTGGCAGGGGTACCTGTATCCAAAGACTTTCTTGACAACATTACAAACATTTTTGGCAAGTAAAACATGCATTTTAACTAAGCATTCATATGAGTGTCTGGAATCCTGTTATATAAATGATTTATCATTTGGATGTCAAAGGAAGATTTGGTATCAAAGCCCCATATTTGTAACAATATATCTTAAATTAATGAATTGTCCATCCTAGTCATTCTATAATCACACAGATATTTCTCCGCCCCAAAGATTGGAATTGGTTCATATGCTTACCAATTATCAGTCCAAAGATTCCTGTAGAGTAAAAACACTGGGTAACATCAATATCCTCCATATTTTTGTTAATTATGGAAGGGATAGAAAAATGTACACATTTGAAAATCTGCTGCAAAACATTACCTAAATGTTTTGATTAGTGCAAATAAAGTAGACACAGTTATAAAAAAAAATGTACTCTCTACCCATGATCCTACCTTTGACTTCAAGCCTTACGGTATTTTCAGCGTTGCCAAGGATGTTTGTAGCAACACACGTGTATTTGCCTTGATCTTCCTTTCGCACAGTACTAATCTCCAGTGTACCATTTTCATGGACTCTGTAATTTCCTCCATCCAGGTTACTGCCCTGTCCGTTCTTAAACCTACCATGTAAAATAAAATGTATGTTGTGCATCCAATTGTACAGTTGTGAAAAGTAAATCCTGATCAGTTTTTACTTGATATTCTTTTTAAAAACTCAGAAGCCAAAATAGAGAAAGATATGCTGGTTACTTGCAGCACAAGTCTTACCAGCGAAGAGTAGGTATAGGAGATCCAAAAAAAGGGCAGTCTAACTGAGTCCTATTATATTCAATTACTCTGATAAGCTGGTTCCGAGGGCCCAGCATTCGGGATGGCACATCTGCGATAGAGAACAAAGAAGCACTATAAATGTATATAGATGTCGTCAATAGTAAGTCAACAGGTGTAAATATAAAATTAGGAGCAGGAATATATTGTATGGACAAAGTGGTAGGAAGAGAGAGAAAATAAATGTAGGGCACCAAGAATTTCATGTAAGCTTCAAAGTCTACACAGCTCTCTCTCTCTCTCTCTCTATATATATATATATACACACACACTGAGTGGCCAGATTATTATGACCACCCCATCAGTACTTCGTTGGGCCACGAGATGACTGCGTTGGGCCGCCTCGTGACTCCACGAGATGTTGAAAGGTGATGCGAGGAATCTGACACTGCACTGTTGCCCTTCTGTTGTCTTGTATCAGTCTTGCCACCCTCCAATCTGCCCTAACATTGACTAGTCGCTGACGGTCACAATTCGCATGTTCAGACCCAGATTTTCGGCTGATAGTCCAGTCTTTAAACACATTAACAACAGCTGCTCTTGAACATTTAACGAATTCTGCTGTTTTGCCGATACTCGCTCCATGGCTCCGAGCGCCAACAATCATCCCACGTTCAAAGGCTGTTAAATCGCGTTGTTTACCCATATCTTCAGAAAAAAATCACTTCTACTGTCGTGGTAAACAACCTGCTTCCCTATTTATAATGGTCTGGCCCTCTAGCAACTTCAGCGCGAAATTATAGCTAATTTGCCTACAAACGTCAGTTGGCCATAATAATCTGGCCACTCAGTGTATATATATGTGTGTGTATATATATATATTAGGGATGCACCGATATATCAGCGCCGAAACATATCGTCTGAAAATTGCACTTTTGGCATAATACATCGGCGCATCCCTGCTTTCTTTTCTCCCCGCTGGGCGCTGTTCCAGCGGGGAGAAAAGAAAGTGACAGCCGGCCGAGCGCTGCGGTGGAGAGCGATGTGAGCGGCCGGCGTCTCCTCCCGCACCGCTCCGCCGCCTATCACAGTCCGGCAGAGCGGTGTGGGGGCGGAGAGTCTGCACTACAAATGTTTCACAATTTGTTATTCAAAATGTAGACAGCATATTTCTATTTAGTCCCCACCCAAACATCTTCAATGCATCTGTAATAATCTGTAATAACATAGAGTTCAGTAGCAAAATTATTTTAAAGCCCTCTACCTTTACAGATCCCATATTAAAGTACACCTGTAAGAAGAGAGATATTTGCTTATAAAGCTCTCCTTGTGGAAATACGAGTTGAGTGGCTGTCATACTTTGCATTTAAGACAAATCTTTACACCTTCTTTGTATTGAAGACAAACTAAGATACAAACATTTCTGATTTTACACTGACACTCATAAGAATGTTTGACTTTTCTTCTGATGCTCATTTGCTGTAAACTTGTTCCAGATCTGTGACTGAGAAGCATTGAAACCAGTACAGCCAGTAACCTACCTTTTTAGGATAAAGCTAACAATGGCACCCTCGATAATTTTTCCCATGAAAGGTATATTTTAAACTCACCTTTTCTCGTCTAACTATGCAGCATACTACATACATACTGCTATCAATTTGCTAGAAGTTCCATGAATATACAACCTATATTTTAATCAAAAACATTTTCTAGGTACCACTGCTGACTGACTGAATGTACTACAAATACAGAATTGGGTCCTCTAACAGGAAACTCCAGCAAACCCTTTTACTGCTCATGCTACAATAAATGCCAGGAAAAGGAAACAAAACACAATAAGCTAACTATGTACACATCATACAACATGGACAGGAAAACCAAGAAACTATAACTAAATTTCCATAACAAGCTACAACCTTATGACGTACTATAGTTAAAAATTAACCAATTAAATCTTGTTAAATTGTACACAGATGTTATTGTAATTAACCCATCTGTCACACTCAATGTATAATAGAAGCCTGTACAAAAGGTATTAACAGATTGTATCTAATATGTATTTTATTTATTTTCCATGAACCCTCTCCATTGTAACGTTCCTACCTCATAGCAGGGGTCCCGGCTATCACGAGCGGCAATGTCGGAGCTCGAGTGACGTCACGAACGGCGACGTCATCCGACTCCTCCCCCTTTTCCTATTTAGGGCGGCAGATTCAATTACCTTGCGTTCGTGCTTGGAGCCTGACGCCAGGCAAATACCCTCCAGCAGACCACTATTGGGCCGGACAGAGCCCCTTCCATCACCCTCTATTGGGCCGGATAGTGCCCCAGCTCGAGTCCACTCCATTTGGGCCAGACAGAGCCCCAACTCAGCTCCCCTCGTTTGGGCCGGACAGAGCCCCACCTCCTAGGCTGTTGCAGCCACTCCACGGCTCTGCTTCCGTCCAAACCTCCTGAGAGAGTTTCCCTATCCTTTGCCAGCAGCAGATGGAAGACCCGCACTTCACATTCTAGGCCACCGGGTGGCAGCAGCACACCACAGATCTGCTCACTGCAAGTATCATACATTCATAGAGCATAATACTGTGAACTGCCATTATATACAGCTTAATACTGTGAACTGCCATTATATACAGCTTAATACTGAGAACTGCCATTATATACAGCTTAATACTGTGAAGTGCCAATTACCTTTACTGTGAACTGCCATATAAATCAGTATTTCCAGTTGCTCCCATACTTGAGTGTATAAAGCCTATACCAATAAACCCTCCTGCATTACAGACCTCATCTGAGTTGTCCAAACTACCTACTACCTGCCTTTGTCAAGTAAACTATTCCCATAAACAGTGTTATATAAACATCTGAAGCTGAGATCCAAACCATCCCTTAAAACACAACCACCCCATTACATCCATTGCCCTTACACATATTCTAAATTAAAACCTTAATAAATTTACCTATATTAAAAAAACTGACAGGGATTTTATTGATAAATTACTCTATCCAAAATGAAAAAATATTATAGATGTACTTTAAGCATTCTTTAAGGGTAACACAAATGTGTGCAGTGTATACAGTTGATGGTTGAAATATCTTTTTTTACTGTACAAAGACAACTTGAAAATGTTCGCTGATTTTTCAGTGAAATTTATTATTAATAAAAACAAACATTTTGTATTGACTATTTAAATTTCTAATTTTCTAATACAAGGAGAGATTGGTACTCAAACCCAATTTTTTTTGAAACTTTTTCATTTTTTTAAATCAATTTTTATTTATTAATTATTTTTTTATTAAATATTTTTATTTTTTACTTTACTGTCACAGGAGGCTGCAAGAGGAGAGCCCAGCCTCCTGTGACAGCGCTGGCTGTCTCCGCCCCTCACACCGCTCTGCTGCACTGTGATATGCGGCCGAGCAGTGTGGGAGGAAAGACACCGGCCGCTCACAGCGCTCGTCCCGCAGCACTCGGCCGGCTGTCATTTTCTCTCTGATTCCTTTCATCCCCGCTGTGCACTGCTCTGTGTCCCAGCGGGGATTATGGGAATCACGGCCGCGCCGGCAAAACGGCAGGAAAATGTCACTTTCGGCATTTAGCCGAAAGTGCCATTTTCGGCCGGCGCCCCCCCTTCACTTTTCGCCCAGGGGCCGCGCCCCTGCTGCACCCCCGGTTGTTACGCCACTGCTCAAACCATCACATTAGTTAACCTATATAGCCCTAATCAGGCACAAATTCCATTTATTACAAATTACTTTACACATTCTGTCCGAGTTTAAGGAAGGCCTGACAATTCTTGCAGGGGACTTAAACATACACATAGATCCTACACTTGACTCTTCCACAGGTCACTCATACATTGCTTACAAGTGATATGAACTATGCTAAGAAGCGAATTATTCAACCTCAAGATAGGGAGTATACTTTATACTCCAGTACACACAATTCTTATTCTAGAATTGATTATATTTTTTTGGACCATCACCATTTGGATTGGCTTACAGAGGTCCACATTTAACGTTTTACTATCTCAGATCACGCTTCAGTGACGGTGAGATTAAGGATACCGGGGGCGACCAGACCTCCCTTCTCTTGGAGATTAAATGAGCAGCTGCTGGAGGACCCCCATGTGATGGGGGCGATCGCATCCGATTTGACTCACTATTTCCAGGATGGAGGTGGGGGTATCTCCCCTGGAATTCTTCGGGAAGGACACAAAGCCACGATAAGGGGTTCTTCAATAGCCCACAGGCACAGAAGGAAGAAAAAAAGAGCGCAACTCTAAAATGGAAGAACTGATTACCAAAATCGATCATTTACAATTGGCCCACTGACAGCTATGGGACAGGAAATGATGTATTGCTCCCGGTCCCATAGTACAGGGAGATCGGTGAATGGAGGATCGCCAATTTGCTCCACAGCTTCCCCCCGACACCAGAGAAGCCAGTCCCAGGCCCGTAGGAGTGGCAGCGGAGCCCGGGAAACACGGCTGGGGTGTCGGGCGGGGGGGCCCAGTTTACTGGCCCGTAGAATCGATCTGGCAGCCGCTGAGCCGCCAGAATCGCTTCTACAGTAAAGCCAACAGTTAACTTTACAAGTGTTAACAGTGTCCCCGGCGGCTTGTTTAACTTGCTGTCCGGAGCACTTTCATACTACTTGAGCACACATGATATGGCTGGTCGCCGTAAATCAGAAAAAAAAAGCTAGATTCCTATTGGCTATTTCACTTTGCAATAGCCAATAGCAAACTAGCTATTGTGCCCGCCCTCTGCTGCTGCCAATCAGCAGAGGGGGACCTGCAGTTCTCCATCAGGTCCCCTTCTAGTGATTGACAGCAGCAGATGCAGTTTTTTTAATGTTTTTTTTTATTCTGACAGCGACGGTTATATCTGCTCAGGTAATCCTGCACCCCCCCACACAAACACACATGGTGCTGCATTAATGTATTGCTGGGGTAGTTGGATTTGTAGTCCTCTATAGCTGTTAGTTAATTGTGCTGTATATGTACCATCAGCTCTGGAGGACTACAAATCCCAGCAATACATTATACACTGTATGTATAATGTACTATTGCTGGCATTTGTTGTATTCCTATATAGCTGGTGCCGTATCTGCATTGTGCCGTATAATCATTATATAGCGCAATGCAGAATACCACCAGCTATAGAGGACTACAAATCCCAGCATTAATAAATGATATGGCGCAATGGAGAATAACACTATCTATAGAGAAATACATCAGATCCCAGCAATAAAACATTATATACAGCGCAACTCAGAATAACACCAGCTACAGAGGACTACAAATCCCAGCAATAGTACATTATAATATAATGTACTATTGCTGCGATTTGCTGTATTCCTGCATAGCTGGTGTTATTCTGCGTTGCACTGTATAATCATTATACAGCTTACTGCAGAATACCAGCAGCTACAGAAGACTACAAATCCCAGCGATAGAACATTATAGTATAATGGACTATTGCTGTGATTTGTTGTATTCCTCTGGGATTTTGTTGTCTCCTTTAAGCAGTGGTTCTCAACCTGTGGGTTGCTGCATGATTGCTGCAGTGCTAGTCCTCCTCAGCCCTCTCCTAGTCCAGCAGTGTCAGTTCTCCCGCCACGCCGCCAGATGTCGCTGCAGCAGCCGCGTCATCCCTAAATTTTACCGTTGGGGGTCACCACAACTTGGCAAATGTTACCAAGGGGTCCCAGCCCTAGAAAGGTTAAGAACCACTGCTGTGGAATAAATAAATGCTAGTTGTAATCTTTTATGTTGCATGGTATTTGCGCAAATGTTTATCAAACCAGTACTTTTAGGATAAAATAAACTAAATTAAAATTTAGTGCACAGAAACATAATATAAATACCCAAGTTTTTGGTAAAATATGAAAGATGGGGTCACGTCGGGTAAATAGATACCAAACATGTCAAGCCTTAAAGTTGCGTTCGCCCATGAAGCTGCAAAAAAACTTCAGTACGACAGATTTCACATAGACAACTCTTTAAACACGTTTACTGCTCATCAGTTTAGTGCTTACAGTGATTAATGGCTCTACAGTTATTGATCTCACTCCGACGTTCGAGGCGATATGTAACATGTGTAGCGCAATTGTCATTTTTGGCAATGTAGGCACGCAGATGTGTGTTTGAGTGTGTTTGTACGTCGGGGCAGGGAACTGTAAAAACATTTTTGCATGTTTTCTTATATGTTACTTTCATTTTTTACATTTTTAAACACTGTTTGTTTTTGTTTTTTACACTAACCTTATTGCTATCACATAGGGGGCTAACAAGCCCCCTATGTAATAGCAGATAGGGTGTGGCAGGTCCTCTTTATGACTGACCAAGGTCCTGTAGCACACCTTACCGTAATTCCCATAGGTAGAAGTGGGTGCTCGCAATGACTGCGTATGGCGTCGCATCAAAGCAGAAATAGTTGTGAGGATATGTCACCAGCACTCCAGAATGACAAACGGGTCAATTTTAGTGAATCTCTATTTTTTTGGGGGGCCTCTTTCGCGGTCGCGCAGGGTCCCCTTCATCAGGCTTAAAGTGAACAATTCAAAGTATACACCATAACCATTATATACACACACAAACAGACTGTAAATCACCAGACTCCACCCCTTTGACGTCATATTCCCGCCAGAACAAAAGGGAAAATAATACTTTCAAGTTTATACATAGGCATAGTATCAGAGACCAGGGGGCTGCTGATCGAAAATGCAAACAAGCTGTGTATGTGCGTTTGACATGACAGTAATGGATGGTGCTGCGTTATTGGGCTGGCAATGACAGCGGACAGCTGACAGCCGGGTTGCCATGGTGATCAGGTCACGCTTCGATAGTGCGGGCCCGCCCAGCGCCTCCTGTGTTCGGGTCGTTGGATCGAGGCTACCGCGCATGCGCCGCGGGACGTACACCATTGGTGCAACGTCATTCCTAGTACCGCCTCCTGTCAGCGGTCTACGAAAAGAACACAGAGGGATTAGTGCAGTGCTGTATCATCTGAGCAACCGGCCAAAGCATAACCAAGACATAAAAACAAACTTGCTAACCCACACAGTATGATCCTACTTGGTGGTTTGTCCAAAAAGTCAGGGCACAAAAATAATTATGGAAGAAAACCGGTGTAGTGGGTACAGCTGCTGGCAAGGAATTTCTCTTAATGCACATATCACAATGAGACATATGTTCAGAACCTTGGCCATTTCAATATACACATCAATGTACACATCATTAATACTGGCGACAATGATAATTGTAAGTCAATATTGTTACTTATAGAAGAACATTATCGTACTATATGATACTACATATTATTGTTGGATAAAAGGTCAACTCTATGCAAAAATTATTGGTCTGGAACAAAGAAAACAGACAGGGGTGTGGAATTCGTATCGCCCGACAACCGGGACATGTAGTTCCGGGCAAGTGATTTTTTTCACTGTTTTAGCCCTGCTATGGACAGCAGGGCTGTATTTTTTCTTTTCTTAAATGAGCGCCGAGAGCGGCGCTGCGAGCCGGGGGCATGGAGCGCTGAGAGCGGGGGGTGTGGACGGAGCACTGGGGGCAGGGACGGAGCGTGGATCGCTGAGTGCGGGGACGGAGTGGGGGGCGTGGAGTAGTGACAGGCTCTGTCACCTCCCTCAGCCTCTGTCCTCGGCGGTCGCTGCTCGTTCCTGTCACAGGAGTTCTAGCACAGTGCCTGCTAGAACTCCTGTGTTGGAGGTGACAGGTTCAATAAAGAGAACATGTCACCTCTGAATGCTATCACACGGGCTTGTTAACCCCTGTATGATAGCAATACAGTGTTGATGGAATCCCAGCATATCGACACGAGGCGATGATATTTTGAAAAGATTGACATTTGTTTTATTCGTGCACGGGAGAACTTAATACAGAAAAAAGAGTTTAGGACTGTCCTTCACTCATCTAGTATAAGTCTCTCAAACTTAGCCCCCCCCATCTTGGGTTTTATACAATTCCATAAGACAGCCTTCTGTTGAGTAATTCGCTGTTGAATCACTTCAGTCATGGGATGAGGAGAACTTCCTTAATTCTGTCTTTCGTACATCTGCCAGTTAGTATGCAGGAAACTGTAACTTCTGTGGTTAAGCCATCTTCCTGAGTTTGTCTTACTGTTGCATTAACTCGAAAAAGCACAAAGGTTAGATTTCTACAAGTTAAAACATATTAACTAGTTCACTTCTGTACATTACTTTAACAGTTAAGTTTAAAAAAAATTAGTTAAAAAAAAAGTAAAAAATAATTAAAAATGTAACTAAATAAAAATGTAAAGTGCTTTCAACTGCGAGGAAAGGAAAGCAGGAAAACGTGCAATCTGCCTGGCACGACTGGGGTGCAATTAGGAAATAATGGCACTGCCATCGCGATCGTGCCCGGTCATACATTGTCAAAAATAGACCAATGATGGTACACAAACATGGGAGATCACTTAGGGATGTGCTGGTCCAGGCCAAACCACAGGTCCAAGTATTCCAAGAAACCCCATGTTTTTTCTAAAAAGACAGGTTGTTTCAAATGCCATCGTTGCAACATATGCAATGCCCTGATTTGTGGAGACTCATTTCCACACCACTATAAAATGGGAAAAAGTATGCGATACAGGGCTACCTGAACTGCAACACTGAGTTCTGTGTATACCTACTCAAGTGCCCATGCACACGGGTATACATTGGTAAAACTGTTGGCCCCTTCAAAAGACGCTTCCAGAAACACCAAAGCGATATTCGATTAGCTATTGAGGAATTTAACAAAGGTGAGGAGATAGATGCCAACAAACCTGTTGCAACACATTTTGCGGAACATGAACACCAAATGCACGAACTGAGGGGAATGGTGATAGAGCATGTACGCATACAACCCAGAGGGGGCGATAGAGGCAGATACCTCTTGCAGAGAGAGGCCTATTGGATCTATACCCTCGATACTCTTATTCCGAGGGGACTCAACACGAGCTTGGGACTAAAGGTGCCCACACACCTTACAATTTATCTGCAGATTTTCTGTGGTCAGATGGATAAAGTGCAACAGATTGGCCCAGGTGGAGATTACTCCATCCACACAGTTAAGTGTAGATGGAGGAATCTGTTGCACCTTTTCCATCTGACCACAGAAAATCTGCAGATAAATTGTAAGGTGTGTGGGCAGCTTAACATGTTTTCTTGACGAAAGATAATTGTGTTTCATATTCATCCATTGGGTATTTCATGATTTCTCCTGGTGGGACTTGTTTGTCATTCTGGAGTGCTGGTGACATATCCTCACAACTAGGTTGGAGACATCAGGGGTCTTTCAGACCCCTAATGTCATATAGGGACCCCAAAGAAGCTGAGGAAGCAGAGATATGCTTCCCCAGCTTCTTCTCCTGGCTCTAAGAGCCGGAGAATGTAAATAGTGACACCGGAAGTGATGTAATACACATCACTTCCAGGTCCAGTGATCGGAGGAGAGATAGCGGAGCCATGGGAAACAGACGGTGGCCCGGCAGGGATGGGGGAGGGGGAGGGAGCCACACGGTACAAACGATCTGGTGGCTGTATAGACGATGGATCGCTTGTACACTAACAGCCATCGCTGGCTGTTGAAAATGACACCAAAAACACTTTCTTGTTTAAACCAATGATGCGGACCACCATCTATGGAGGTATTGCGGCCCAGAAGTGGATAAACAGGCCCAATGCCAGTGACGTACACGGTACATCACTGGTCATGAAGGGGTTAATTCCCCAAGAATTTCACAACAGGACTTGGAGGCCCTCGAGATTCCAATCACGGAATTGGAATTTCACAAAGCTATTGAAAATTATCCCATGGGAAAGAGCTCTGGCCCAGACAGCTTTTCACTTAAATACTATCAGATATTTCGCCAGACACTAATTCCACACTTAATTGCCTATGTGAACACTTTTTCTTTAGACACATCTCCTCTTCCTGCTACTGTACATGATTATATATCTGTCTTTCCCAAAGTAGGTAAAGATCCAACGATATGTGGCAGCAACAGGCCTATATCACTGTTAAATTTGGACATTAAACTATATGCCAAAATATTATCGACAAGAATATCTTCTAGATTACCTCAACTAATAACACTGGACCAAACTGGTTTTATTAATGGGAGTGAGGTGAGGGACAACACGCAGGGCAGTATCCCTCCTACACTATGCTTCTTCTTCAGTTAGACCCACCCTATTCCTCTCTACTGATGCTGAAAAGGCCTTTGACAGGGTGGACTGGGAATACAGGCAGTCATTGAGTTACAAACATCCAACTTACATACGAGTCCTACTTACAAACGGAGGCTATTACTGTACAGCAGGGGTAGTTGTAATGCTCCCGCGCTCGTGCCGACGAGGAGTGCCCGCCTTTTTGGGTCTGGTTCATAGTACTGTACATACATTACAGGAAGTTGGCTCTTGTTAGACGTGCAGACACGGGGTGCCCACCTCTTCTTCCAGGCAAGTGTGAGGTTTTTACAGCTGTCTGTATCCTCATTAGAAAGATTGAATCTCACTTCCTGTCTTTGAGACAACAGGAAGTGAAAGGAAATATACCCCTAGGAAGGGAAATTCCCTCCTGTAAGAGTTATCATGTGAAAAAGGTGTCTCCACTGAAGATGTATCACCAATCTTTGTTTCCACGACAACCCAAAATTTTCAAAATCCAATTAGCACAGGGACAGAAAGTGAGGTGAAATCTTCTGAACGGGCACAGACAGCAAAACAAACCTTACAGGGGGTTAACCCTTCCCTATGCTATCCAAACAAACAAAAAAAAACATTTTTGGCTGGAGTTACACTTAAAAAATGTACCTGTTCCAACTTACATACAAATTCAACTTAAGAACAAACTTACAGTCCCTATCTTGTTCTGTATCTAGGACTGCCTGCATCTAGGATTATGCCCAAAAATGCTGACTTTTATTACATCTCTATATTAACACCCTACAGCACGAATTAAAATCAATGGGGTATACTCCCCATAGTACTCGCCAAGGCTGCCCCCTTTCCCCTATACTATTTGCGTTATCGATCAAACTTTTTTTCATCTCTATTAGAAACAATTCGGATATAAGAGGGATAACTGTTAAATGGTTCTAACATAAAATGACGGAATACACAGATGACATTGTTTTATTTATTAGACATCCGAGAGTATCAATACTGGTCCTCCTTCAATATCAAATTTTAAAATTAACCTAAATAAATCAGAGATTTTGAATATCAACATACCACCTGCAGAAATAACTTATCTGAAACAATCTATACCTTTGCTATGGAAATGGAAAAAATTAGATACCTCGGAATGTATTTAACCTCCAGGTACTCTGATCTGTTCAAGGTTAATTACTTACCTTTATTGAACCATATTAGAAGGGACTTGGTGAAATGGCATAATGATAGATCTTATTTATCCTAAGTGTGTTGTTTTTGTATGTTAATTTGCGTGGTCCTTTCTTAAACTTAATAAAATTTTAATTAATTAAACAAAATGACATTTTGAAAAAAACTAACGAATAAAAACAAAACACTGAGCAGCGTATTTTACTTTTCTTACCAAGTATGGAGACAAAAGCGTTAGCCAACAGATATCCATGGGCATTGGAAGCATTACACTGAAACACTGCGCTATTACCAGTCTGTACTTCTCTGAAAATTATAGTGTCACCAGCAACTTCAAAGTTTTGGTTTGGAGCTGTTACAATGGAAAAGACAAGATAACATTGATAGAAATGTACATTTGATAACGGTAAATTCATTTATCTAGACAAAATGTCACAAAACTTCTAAAAAGTAATCGAATATACCAATATACCATACTGCTAGTGGCCACTGACAACATGTTACTTGAAAAGAAATCCTACAGATTCAAACTTTCACCCTCATAAATAAGTTTGTAACAATATAAAGGTATACATGCTACCCCATACTTCTTCTAACAGTTTTCTTAAACATAAGAAAATTAACTTGAATTTTCATGACTAAAAAGGTTTTACAAACTGGAAAAATAGAAATAAAACACTGGATATCCTCCAAACCCCCAATGATGCATTGCTTTAACAGTGCACTGGAAGTATACAAATGCAACTCTCACTGGTTCTTCCTGATGACCTCCACACATTACTGGATAAAGTAATAACATAGAGGTCAGCATAGGAACCAGTGAGAGATGCAGGGGATCCAGGATTTTTTCTATAGGCTTTAGTGGAAGATTTCTCAGCACTGGAGTGGTGTTCAATGGTGGGGCTGCAGGAAAGTATTTACACTGTTCTTTTATAGGACTGCCTTAATTACCTTTTCAGTCATTTTTAATAACTTTAAAGAAACAACATTAAAATAATGCTCACACAGAGTCAATGGAGTAGCATACCAAAGCAATATCTAAGTCAGAAGTAGGCAATAGTAAAATACAACAAAAAGCAATTAGGAACATACTCAAGGGTTATCTGACTGTCTCTCATAGGGACAAACTTGGTGTGGTTACTCAGGGTGGTCCTTTCACAAGGGGTATGTGGGGAAACAAGGGAATGGGGGGAAAAAAGGAAAGAGAAAAGAGGGGTGGGTAAGGGAGAGGGAAGAGGGGAGGGGGAAAGGGGATAAAGGAGGGGGGTGACAAACAAGTGGGGGAGGGAAAGTGGAGGAGTGTGTCAGTAAGGTAAATGGAGCAGGCTATCTCCTTTGCAGATTTGGGATGAAAGGTACGATAAGGAACTATAGATGAGACTAGAGGGATTCAAGAAGGGAAAGGCATAATGGAGCCAGTTCCCATTCAGGTTTCCTTGGGCACAACTATACCCATCAGATATTGAGGATAAGAAAGATAGCTCCAGGGGACGTCAAGCAGAAAACAGCAAGTGACAGTGAAGTTCTAGCAGCTGGCGCTTACTGCGACGTGGGCTCCAATGATGAGGAAGGGGTGGATAATGAGGTGGCATACTGTACATGGGTGCCACCGACTGGAAAGGAGGAAACTTCTCAAGCAGTGGTAGAATAGTAGAGGACTGGAGGAAGGAGTCATCCTAAACCATCCAGTGGCACCGTCCCCAGGACCAGTCCACAGAACTCTGCTGCTTCTGACAGCACCATTTTAATCTGCAGTCACTGCATGCAGCATATCAGCCCTGATAATAGTACTAGCCATTTGAGTACAACATGTATGAGGAGATACATGACTTTGCATCACAAACTCGATGGGAGCAGTAGCTTAATGAGACAATTCATCAACTAAAGGCCCACAAGTCCTCGGTTCCCACTTTCCATCTCTCCCCCCTAATTCCCAAGGCATGTTTCTTTTCCACAGCTCCTGGAGCAGAAGAAAAAATGTCCCCAAATAATCCCCATGCCCAGCATCTTAATGGAAGCTTGGCAAAACTCCTCCCAGATCACACACAGACTAGGCACTGGAGGCACAGCAGAGGGTGAAAGAGAAGGACTTGCTGCTGTCTCAGGGCCAGAAGCATCCTTTTCCTACTGCCTCCATCCCTGTGAAGCAGAGGAAGGAGAAGGAGTACGAGGCGGAGGTTGGGGTTCTTGTGGTGAGGGAGAGGAGGAAATCAGGCAGGCTTCAATGGGGACGCTTCACACCTCCCAAACCCAAGGAGGTGTATGTGAGTGGGGTAACATCATTGAGGACATGTTTGTCCTCAGCAACACAGAGGACTTGGCTCCCCTGCTGCAGGCCATTTGTGGCAAATAGGGCCTTTTGTACTCAAATGCATGTGCAGGGACTCCAGGTTTTGGGTCATGGAAGAGAGGAACCATTATTGGGTGCCCCCCTTATTAAATCCTTGATACAAGTCTAAAATGGTCAATGTCTTCCCACCATCCCCAAGGGAGATCCGGATGAGGCACTTTGAGGAAGTGCTGCATTATAACCTATTTGCCGCATTGTGTCTCCAAATGTGTGGCCTTTTCCAGTGTAAAGGTGCCACACAATATTTCCGCAGCTGGATCTCAGCTGCCAAATTTCTAATGTTTGGGGTAAATTCTGTATTGGGACTCGAAATTTGTCCCTTATTCTGGTGCATTAGCACTCAAAAATATTTGAGGTTATTTTCTCTCAGATAATAAACTATGTTTATTTCAAGATAAAACTTGACTCGTCTCCCTCTTATATTGCTGCCTAACCAAGCTGCTTACACACTGTCCAACCACTGAACAATTTTGAACAATTTTTTTTCACATAATAATTTTTATTGCAAGATAAATCCTACCTTATCTCTTCCTATTTGCTGCCAATTCGCAATCTGTCCTGGGGCTAGCCAGTTTCAACCAAACATATATCTGAAGTCTATATTTTGAATATTTGGGGAATAATTGGGGATATGAAGATATTAGGAATTTTGGGGAATGGGGGCTTGTGGTTTTGAAGTGTATTTCTGCACTCTCTTTTGACATTTTTTAAACTTTTAAAACAATGCAGTGTGATACTGCGAAAGAAGCTCACAAGCTACAGTACACTATGGAAATGTTTTGCCACTACCAGTTGGTATAAATTTGAGAGCTTCAGCTTTATTTATTTTTTTAAGTAAACTTTTCTATAGCTTTTATAGAAAGCTATAGAAAGATAGGCTGCTAACATCATTCAGGCCTATTGCCACTGGATAAAAAAAATCAGGTGCCCCAGCGAAATCTGCCAAAAAAATACTTTATTCAAGTTGTAATGAATCAGATTGGAGTTCTACTGCTGTATTTAAGCCAAACTAAATGTCAAAAAATCAATTACACAGTCAAATATGTGATGTCAGAATGCAGTGTCACTGACAGTGTTGATGAAACTTGTACTGTTCTGTAACACCACATACAGCTTAAAGGGATCTCTCAAGCATATGATCTATAGGATTGGTGTTTTTTCCATGTTGCCTTCAAAGTCGCATTAGAAGAAGGACTCTCTCCTCATTGAACGGTGTTTTTAAAAACTGTTTATTTTTTTGCTTAGTTAATGTTCCTCATGGTAGTGCCCAGCTCCTCATGCTCTTTTTGACAATACCTTGTCTATTAGCATTGAAAATGGTCTACATTTAGTATGAAGATTCACCTCCCATCAACTTTAATGGGGTTTGATACTAAGTTCAGGATTTACAGACATCAAGCAGGATTTGATGACCCCCCACACAATAAACATTGGCTTATTCACTTATTGCTCATTATCAGATGCAGAAGTGGCCACGCATGTTCTAATTTTTTTTGCATTACTGGTAGAGGCCTCGAGACCCCAGACCACACGCCTGCTGATATTGCACTGCATTCACCAGGTTGGAGTTAAACAGAGGTTTGGGAATTCTCATATGGCATTGTTGCTCTAATCTCAACTCTGCGTTTTTATTAAACGAAGACCTGACTGAAAAGTCTAAAGAGCATATGAATATGTAAATAACGTGTACATCTTTGCAGTTAGATATTAAAGTAGAAATAAAATGTGTCACACAGTTCTTTCCAAAGCTCTCCATAAAAGGTTACCTGAGATTACTTCTCCATTCATCAGCCACTGAATTATGGGTTTAGGGTTGCCGCTGGCCCGACAAACCAAACGGCCATTTTCTCCTGGGGCTAAGATCAGGTTTTTTGGTTCATCCAGCCAGTAAGGCGCCGCTGAGGTAAAAAAAAAAAAATTACTGGTCCATATATCAATCCTTATTTGGGAAAATGGCATTATGAAATTAAAGTAAGACCGATTAATTCCGATTTACAATGAAATTTGTTGAATGACTTTGCAACTTAGGCATAGATATAGTTATCCTGCCTTTAATTAATCCTTGTAAAGCAGTTACAATTTAAAATGTATTGTAATACAAATACTGTATGACACTAAACTCAGAAGGGTAAATCTTAAAAATCCATTCAGTAAACAAATGCATTCAGGTATCTTAACTATTAACAAAAATGTGCCTTATTTATGAATCACTCAGGTGTAGATCCTCAAATCATCTCTGAATTTGTGTTGACACTGTGCTGTCCTTCCTTCTGGAGGGTGCCTACTTTTGTTCCCCTTGTCCCTGTGTGGGTTGTAAAGTAGCCACCATTCCAAGCTCACTTCCGTAATGGACTAAAATCTCACCTTTAGTATACGAATTTGCAGTGAGATTGTATTTCATCACAGGAGCGAGCTTTGAGGGGTGGGTACTTTACAACACACAACTTGTGACAGTGTCAGCACACATTTAGGCTAGGTTCACACTATGGAGATCTGTGACTGCGTGGCACTCGTGTGGATGGCCGCATGGTCACGGAATCGCCCACCATCGTGCTGGCGGTGCCATTATTTTCTATTGGCACCCCAGTAATGCTGGGCAGATCGAGCAGTTTCACGCTGCGATAATGCCCGTGCAATCGTGCACGATCGTGGTTCAAAAAACCATGCTGTACGAGTTGCAAAAAGAGGTACCTTTTTTAGTGATTGTTGTGCGGATGTAACCCCATTGAAATAAAATATTTTGCATACTGTTGATGTAAGACTGACAGGTCTATAGTTTCCTGGTGTACATCTTGACCAATTTTGTATACATTGGTACTAAATTTGCTTTCTGTCAATCAGTGCCATTTCAGTTATGAAAGTGTCTTTAAAAATTAGGAACAATAATCTTGCTATAACCTGGCTAACTTCTTTGAGGACTTGCAGGTGTAAGTCATCTGGTCCTGGAGATTTATTTGCATTTAGTTTCTCTAGACTTCATTTCACTCGGATCTCTGTCAGCCACTGGGGTATCTTTAGTCCATTCTTATTAGAATTTTTAGTTTGCTTTTTAAACCTACCTTTCTCTTCTGTAAAAACTGAAGAGAAGAATGTATTTAATACCTCTTCTTTCTCCAAGTCACATGTAACTGATGTTCCTTGTTCATATATTATTGTGACTTTTTTAAAGTATATTGGATATTTTTTTAAAGGCCAATTTTTTTCTTCATTATATGTGTTTTTACCCTAGAATTTAACAACCCTGATTTGACTTTTGTTCTTTTTCTAACCAAATAGAATTTTAATGGTGTTGATAAGAAAATAATAGCACATATCGACAAATATGAATTTAAACAGGAAAACTGTTAAGTGTCATAACAGCAGGTGATGAGATAGACATATCATACATCAACAGAGGATCATCGCAGTGATCTTTTGTAATGTAACAACACCAACAGCGCATAGAGTAAAAGTAAAAAGAAATCAGATACAGAAGTGTTCACCTGAAGTATCAATACAAGTGTAAAGACAGGGGCATAGGTAAGGAAAATGCAACAAGAGATTCTCTACGGAGCATGGTTCGAGTATGAGGAGTACCAATTTATCCAAGAGTTCCAAAGGCGATCGAATCTATGGCTTTTGTCACCATTGAAAGCCAGTATTCTCTCATAGGAATAGTGTAAGTGAACCAAGTTGGCAACCTGTGAAATAGGAGAGTCTGGGCTCTCCAGTTTCTAGCAATGAGTAAACGAGCCGCCAAAAGGATGTAAATTATTACTATTCTAGTCTGTGAGGGAAAGCCGTCCACACTTAAATTTAAAAGCACCAGGGGGTGACAGCTCGACCATTGATTACACTAATGATCCGAAATATGTCTCCCCAAAGTCTCTGAACATTGGGACAGTGTCAGAAGGTATGAAGTAGGTTTCCCACCAGTCAACAATTTCTCCAGCACAAAGCGGAATGACCTGTTGAAAATTTAGCAAGTCTGTAGAGAGTAAGATAAAGGGCTGCAACAACTAATTGACATAATCGATTATTGAAAAAGTTGTCAACTTTTTCAATCATCGATTAATTGGCTTCCGATTGGTTGGCCCTGTTCACGTCTCCACACACGCTGCGCGCCACACCTCCTCCCCAGCTCACATTCGCCACTGCCAGACCCGCCCGCATCCACACACCGCATCTCCTCTCCGCCTCACGTTCACCGACCGCCCACATCCACGATCGGCACAGGGACGTTGGGAGAAGTAGTAAGGAGAAGCAGGTGTGGGGGGATGACAGCTGCCGATAGACAGGTCCGATCTCAGAAGCAAGTTGCTGGAAGACTGCTCAGGTACGCCTGCACTTTACCACACATGGTGCTCTATAATGTATTGCTGGGATTTGTATTCCTCTATAGCTGATGGTACATTGTGCTGTATATTATACATAGGAATACAAATCTCAGCAATACATTATACACTGTATGTATAGTGTACTATTGCTGGGATTTGTCGTA
This sequence comes from Nanorana parkeri, assembly GCF_000935625.1. Lineage (NCBI taxonomy): Eukaryota > Metazoa > Chordata > Amphibia > Anura > Dicroglossidae > Nanorana > Nanorana parkeri. Next base: position 136,592 of record NW_017308068.1, read on the forward strand.
CTCTATAGCTGGTGGTATTCCGCATTGCACTGTATAGAGGACTACAAATCCCAGCAATAATGCATTATACAGCGCAATGCGGAATACCACCGCAATGCGGAATACCAGGAGTACAACAAATCCCAGGAAAAATACATTTTACAGTGGTGCAATGCCGAATACCACCAGCTATAATGTACTATTGCTGGGATTTGTTGTATTCCTCTATAGCTGGTGGTATTCTGCATTGTGCTGTATAATGTACTATTGCTGGGATTTGTGGTCCTCTATAGCCGGTGCCATTCTGCATGCATTGCTGTATCATTTTACACTCTTCATTTCACAATATTGCACACCACACTTTTGTTTTCTTTTTTACTTCCACCGCTCCAAGCTTGCTCCTGTGATGGACTACACTCTCAATACAAACTAGTAGTCTATTACTGGAGCAATTTTTTAAAATGTATTTTATTTTTTATCCGATTAACTGATTAATCAAACTTAATAATCGGCTAACTAATCGATTTTAAAAATAATCGTTAGCTGCAGCTCTAGTAAGATACCATCGGAGGATACGTTTTAAAGAGACCTCCCAGAGATTCACGCATTTAGCGGCTGAGAATAATATAGTGAGGGCCTTAGTCCATTGAGCTGGAGAGAAGGTGGCGTGTAGGTTATTCTCCCACTTCTGGAATGGAAGAGATTTGACAAAAGAGTGTTTCTCCTGCATTAGCCCATAGATGAAGGAAATGCCTCTAATGGTTGTGTGGGGATTATGGTAAGATATCCACAGGTTGTTAGGAACGTGGACAACCAGAATGGGAGTTTCAGTGAAGAGATGATGAACTTGAGAATATTGGTGAAACGTGGACAGATGGAGGGAATACTGACCACACAGATCCAGGAAAGATTTAAGTTTATTGTTCTCATAGAGATCAGAGATCGGGCAATCGATTAAGTATGCCATTTTTTAAGATTGACGTCCACTATAAGTAGCTCCAAAACATCAATCGGTAAGGAAACATGTGTGGTCGGTTCTAGGGAGAATTTCAAGGAGCACAGATGTCTCCAAGCTGTTAGAGGCATCTATAGTCGGGGATACAGAAACGCTAGAAAACCCCAGACACAAGCTGGCAAGAAGAAAGTGGAATAAATTATGTCTAGGTATGAAGGATTGTTCAATTTCCCACCAAAGGATATGGGGGGAAGGGCGAAGCTATGACCTAATTTGTTAGTAAGTATAAGCACTAGTGTAACTGCAAAATAGTCATTGAGATCGATCATTCCCATGCCACCAACAGTTTTGTGTCCGATTGGTTGGGAATATGCACATCTTGCCTTCTTGTTTTGCCAAATGTATTTGAGCAGTAACGTTTTAAGTGACTTAAAGCAATGGACAGGTAGCGGAATTGTTAGTGTACTGAATAGATAAAGTGCTTTGGTAAGGATCAACATTTTGAAGGCCGCTAGGCGGCCAGACTATGATAACTTATGTTTAGCTAGGTCCATAAGGTCAGTTTGTAGCATTGTTAAGAACGGGAGGTAGTTTTCCTTGAAAAGTGAAGCTGTATGAGGTGTGAGGTTAATGGCTAGGTATGAGATTTTGTCAGCACTTTTAGCTTAGGGGAACAAGGCTGGCAATATATTGTGTACTGTAGAGGGAAGTCCTATGTTAAGAATATGGGGTTTAGAATCATTGATTTTATAGTAGGAGATGTGGCCAAATTGGTGAATAACTCTACGATCTTCCATCAAGGAAGAAGCTGGGTTTGTGATCATAAAAATCACATCATCAGCAAACAATTTTATTTGATGGTGATTATGAGAGACTAGGAACCCAGTAATATAGTAATAGTAGTAATTCTTGAAGGGTTCCATGAGGACGTTGAATATTAAAGGTGAGAGGGGGCATCCCTGCCTCGTGCCATTGGAAATGGAGAAGGGCGAGGAAAGGATCCCCGAAAAGGATACTTGAGCTGAGGGGCAGGAGTATAGTGCCATGACAGCATCATAGATTGGGCCAACAAAGCCAAACCTGTGGAGCACCTGCTTCATGTATTGTCAGTAAATTCTATTGAACACTTTCTCAGAGTCTTACGTCAATAGGATAGAAGGAATTTTGGATTTGGAGGCCCAGTGAATGACATTAATAAGTCTGTGTGTGGCATTGGGTGCTTGTCTACCCAACAGAAAGCCAGATTGATCCGGGTGGATCAAGATCGGTAACAGAGTATTTAGTCTGGAAGCTATAATTTTGGCAAAGAGTTTGACATTAGTGTTGAGCAGTGATATCGGGCGAAAGTTGGAAGGAGTGGTAGGTGTCTTACCAGGTTTGGGAATGGTAATAGTGGCCTTCAACATTTCAGCAGGGAATGAAGCAGTTTGAGTGGCCCTTCTAAACACCAGTAGCAAGTGGGGGGTTAACAACTCCGAAAAGGCCTTATAGTATTCGGCTGAAAAGCCATCTGGGCTAGGGGTCTTACCGTTGGGTAGAGACTTAATGAGCTGCGTCATTTCTTCTACCGTGATGGGAGATTTGAGTGTAGACAATTGGGATGTTGACAAAGCAGGAGTTTCAAGGAACATACAAAAATTATTAATATTATTAGCCATGGGCGTAGGGGTAGATGGGTCTTCCATAAGATTGTACAGGGAACTATAATACTTCTTACATTTATCAGCAATGTCTATAGGGCTCGTCATTTTCTTCCCATCTAAAGAACACACTAGGTGGGAAATTCTGGATTTGGCTCGATTAACTTTAATCTGGTTAGATAGTAAGGTCCCTGTTTTATTAGCACTGGAGTAATAGGTCAAACAAAGCCTTCTGGAATATTTGTCAAATCTATCTAGAATAAGGGTACGCAGTTCGAGACTTCGTTTATTTAATTTAGACAGATGTGTAGGACTCTGGGCGATTTTTTTTTTGAGAGTCTAAGTCATGTATATGTTGAAGTAGAGTAGATAGTTGAGCAGATCATTGTCTATTCAGTTTAGCAGTCTCTTGGATAAGTAATCCCCGCATGAACGCCTTATGGGCATTCCATCTCCACTATGTTGGGGTCAGCTACGAAGCCTATGTTTATAGAGAAAAACTCTGTTAACTGTTTAGCAAGAGAGGAGGCAATGTCTGAGCGTTGTAGCAAGGAGACGTAATTTCTCCAGAGCCATGTCCGAGATTTGGGAGGGGAGAGTGAAACATGTAGAGAGATGGGAGCGTGATCAAACCACGCGATATCATGTATTTTCGTCTCGGACAACCTCTGGAGAAGGGATATATCTACTATGAACATGTCAATGCGCGAATAGGAGTTATGTACAGAGGAATGAAACGTGAAGTCTCTCTCACTGGCATGGTGCCAACGGCAGACATCGTAGAGATTCTCCCTTGCCAAGAAGGGGGACAAGCAAGCAGAGCGCGGTTGCACCTGTGAATTTGAACAATCCACAGTGGGGTCCGACACAATATTGAAGTCTCCGCAGTAAAGCAGAAAACCTTGTCTGACCCTTGCCACCCTGCCAAGGAGCTGGTTCAAGAAACGTATTTGATGTGTATTTGGCACATAAACATCCACCAAGGTGTACATAACATTATCGAACATCCCCACAACAATGACATATCAACCCATAGGGTCAATCAGAACTTCCTTAGGAGCAAAGGAGATCCTGTTTCGTACAGCAATCAGTACGCCTCTCTTTTTCTTCCCAGGCATAATAGAAAAGTAGGCAGTGGAAAAATCCTTGTGGGAGCACCATGGGGCATAATCCGTATGGAAATATGTCTCCTGGACACACGGTATATCAGAGTCGGTTTTCAATGCTTCTTTCCACATCAAAGAACGTTTGGCCGGGTGATTGAGGCCTTTTGCATAAGTGAGAGTATTTTCTTAGTTCAATCTGAGTTTATTCAAGTTTAAGAGTTTAGTACAAAAAGGCAAAGTAACAAGTTCACCTTAACAAAAATAAACATGGTTCGACAAGACCAGTGATGGTACTTGTAGTACAATGCATAGAAGGCATGCTGTAGGTTGGTTTGGGCCCAGGGCCATCTGTGGTATTTCTACCCAGTACATCCCGACACGAGGCATGTGCACAGGGTAGGGGGATACCACTCTAGCGGATACAGCATGTGGTAGGGGAGTGAGGGGGCACAGAGGAGGGGAGGGGATGAGGACGGGGACAATAGCCTCCCACCCCCTGCCAGGCCATCTAGTGACCGTGGTGGGTAGGGACTTTTTAAGGAGTAAGTGTTGTTGTGAATCCCACTGAGTTCCTATACACAATCCAGGGGGACCAGGTGTGGACATATTTGTCTCCATCCTCCCGTTTCCTTGCCAAGAGGCCCTCTAGATCAGCAATGCGGTCCATCTCCACAACCCATTCCGCAAGGGTGGGTACCACCGATGAGCGCCAGTGACGCTGGATAACAGTCCTGGCTGCCGTGAGAAAATGACGCAGAAGGCCCCTCTTCACCTTCTTGATTGATCCTGGGACCATGGACAAGAGTAGAATTTTGGGGTCGTTAGCAATAGCTGTTCCTGTCACTCTGTGGTACATCTCCAATACTCCCCTCCAGAACCCTTGGAGCTGCGGACAGCCCCACCAGATATGTGTCATGTTTCCTGGGGAGGCACTGCACCTCCAACAGGCATCGGTCACTGTAGGGTAGTACCGATGGAGGACTGTAGGGCATCGGTACCATCTGGTGAGTATCTTAAGGTTTTTCTCGTGAGCCCTGCTGGCGACTGACAGAGAGTGCGTGAGAGCAAACGACTTCTCCGACTCGTCGCTCGTAAAGGTGAGTTCCAGCTCACGTTCCCAGGCCGATGTGTAAGCAGGTAGCGTGGGAGAGGCCAGATGGGAGAGGAGAGAGTAGATGAGGGATACCACGTGGGAAGGAGGCGTGGAGGCCAGGAGGATGGAGTCAAACTCCGTTGGCTCCCCCCGAGACTATCCGGCCCCCGGAGGGAGGAGACGAACAAAATTGTCCCTCCGATAACCAATCCCCAGTGCCCAGGCGGGGTCCCACGGCAAGGGGCCGAGCCTGCAGAGCCGAGATTACCCTGCGGTGGGAGTCCCTAGTCCATTCACCAAAGGTGGTTCCATGCAAGGCCGGGGGGAAAGCCGGATTCCCAAACAAGAGCGTCATTGGTCCAATGTAGGCCGACAATGCGTGTCGAGAAACCCAACCGTCCCACACCGTCAGAACATGTGTTGTTAGCAGAGGCAGAGAGGGGCGGACCGGTCTGGATCTAGGGGGCACCCAGGGCAAAGCTCGTAAGTCACCCGCTGAGAGGGTTTCCTCCAGTCCGACCCACAGTTTTACCTCGCCCCTGTGGAACCAGTCTACAATACGGGTAAGGACTGCGGATGCGTGGTAAAAAAAGATATCCTCTGCGTTTCGGAAGGGCCAATGATCGGTAGCTAAGGCGCGGGCGTGAGGTGCCCCAAATGAATTTAGTAAAGGCCCGTTGGATCTGCTCTAGGTAGGCAGCCGGCAGGGCAATGGGTATCGTCTGGAAGCGGTACAGGAATCTAGGGACGATTTCCATTTTGAGCGCATTAATCCGCCCCAACCAGGAAATGTGTTTGCGGTCATAGGCGGCGAGGTCTAGGGTAAGTTTGTCAAGCAAGGGGTGGAAGTTGGCAGAGAACAAGGCAGTTAGATCAGTCGGGAGAGAGACACCTAGGTACTTCAGTGAGGTCGTGCAGATGGGGAAGGGGTAGTTGGCAGTCAGGAGGTCCAGATCTACGGTCCCCAAGGATACTTCAGGATCTCCGATTTAGTGAGGTTAACCCTAAAATTGCTTAGGGAGCCGAAGAGTTGGAACTCACGCAGGATCGTGGGCATGGCAACATGTGGGTGGGTCACGTAAAGCAGTAGGTCGTCCGCAAACAGCGCCAGTTTAGAATTATGGGGGCCCACCTGCAGGCCCTGGAAGGCCTGCCGGAGGGCGACCGCCAAGTGTTCCATGGTGAGAATACACAAAAGAGGGGACAACGGGCAGCCCTGCCTGGTGCCATTAGTGATCCTAAAGCTGGGAGAGAGTGAGCCGTTTACTCGGACTCTGGCCGACGGACACGAGGATAGGGCCATTATGTTGCACAACATGGCGGGGCGCACCCCAAGTTGTAATAGAGAGTGTCGGAGAAAACCCCAGTCCAGGCGGTCAAACGCTTTGTCCGCATCTACCGACAAGAGGCAAAGCGGAGTGCCTGACGTTTTAACGAAGTGCATCAACAACAGTGTTCGGATGGTGTTGTCTCGCGCCTCTCGACCCTGCACAAACCCCACCTGATCCGCGTGGATCACTCCCGGGAGAAGTGGTGTCAACCGGTTGGCTATCAATTTGGCGAATAACTTCACGTCCACATTGGGGAGGGAGATTGGCCTGTAGTTTGTACATAGGGAGTGATCTTTACCCGGCTTAGGTATCAGCGAGATATGCGCCTCAAGTGATTGAGCAGGGAAGGAGGCGCCTTGCGCTATAGAGTGGAACACCCGCAAAAGGAAGGGGGTCAGTTTATCCTTGAATGAATTAAAGAATTTCACTGTGAAACCATCAGGCCCCGGACTTTTCCCGCTTGGGGTTGACTTGAGTGCGCAGTGTAATTCCTCGATGGTAAAGGGGGTCTCCAGGGCTTCTGCCTCAGAGTCTGCTATGGTCGGCAGGGCCGTGCGCTGGACATACTCTGCAGTCTCATGGTCACGATCCGGGGAGAGGGCCGCTGACCCTGTGAGATTGTAGAGGGCTCTATAAAAATCTGCAAAGGTGCGCTGTATTTCCGAGGGTGAGTTGACATAAGCTCCAGACGCGGATTGGATTTGGGGAATATAGGCAGAGGCGGGTCTGGGGTGTAGGGAACGGGCCAGGGCCTTCCCACATTTGTCACGGGTCTCGTACGCCCGTGAAGCTAGCCTATCCGGAAATCTGCGAGTCGACAGATCCAAGAGCTCCAAAAGGTGCAGTCTGGCCTGGGATACCTGCATCAGAAGTTCCGGGGAGGGTGAGTGTTTGTGTTGGGTTTCCAGAGCCGACAGGGTTTGGATGGCCTCTCGGACAAGACGAGACCGTTCCCTTTTCAGCCTAGCGCCCTGTTGGATGAAAAGACCACGTAGTACCGCCTTCAATGCCTCCCATTGAAGTGGCAGGGCAGTAGTGTCTGACGCATGAATCTCCAGGAAATGCGTGAGCCCGTCGAGGATGGCCGTAGCACATTGAGGGTCAGTGAGCAAGGAGTCATTCAACCGCCAGGTCCATTCCCTGGTCTGGGCCTGGGGGATCCGTAACGTGACCGTAACCGCTGCGTGGTCTGACCATATCATAGGGCCAATGTCACAGTCAGGGGTCCAGTCAAGCGTGTGATGGGAGGCAAAAAAATAGTCCAGTCTGCTGTAAGAGCGATGAGGTGTAGAATAGTGCGTATAGTTGCGGGACTGAGGGTGGAGCACCCTCCATATGTCCAGTAAGCGGAGGCGGATCAAGCGTTGTTTAACAAGGGGGGAGGGAGAGAACGAGCGTGTACCCCTAAGACAGGCGGCTAGGAGGGAAGAAGGGGGTGAGATTACAGAAACTAAAAAGGGCGGATAAAACCCGCTACTTAACGGTAAAGAGATGTGCCACCTATGTGGGGGAGGTGGCAAAACAAGGTGGAACGGAGATGCTAACCAGGGCTCTCCGTACAATGGAGCAATCAACCACATATTCCCCGTAAATCAAAAACAGTAGTGCAGCAACATGAGGATGCATAAAACATGAAAGGACATAACCTGGAGGCATCTAGCTACACGGACCCACCCGGGTCCCACCGCAGAGGACACTCAGGGTCCGGCAAGGTCGGCCCCACCCGACCCTCGCAACCCCCCAAACTCGGGAGTATACAGGGGGGCCAGGGGAGGCGCACCTTGACGGAGCCTGCCAAGTAAGAATTACACTGGTCCCCAAACCACATGACCAGCGCCGTCCCCTCTGGGGAGCCAGTACCCAAAACAGTGCGAAAACATCGAAAAAGTAATAAACAGTGCATCTGGTAATGAAGCAGTAACAAAAGCCTCAACGCAGGCCACAGGTGTAACCCCACATAAGGACAACCAGGCTGCGAGCAATTAAGCGAAGTTGGCTGGAGTTCACAGCACTGTGGGGGGACAGCTGTGAGCCATTACCCGGCACCCCGCCTTTACAATGGAGCCAAGACCCCGGCGGACGCCTCGGTCCCCCCCGCCCCACCCCACCCCCGAAAAAAGGGGGGGTTGGGGAGGGGGGGCACCCGCTCACTTCCCAAAACTTGCAGCGCGATTGTGCCCAGTGCGACAGCCCGCCCGATACCTATGGAAGGAAGGTGTTAGTCAGAGGCTCAATCAGATGAGGCATTTTGAAGCATAAGCAATAAACAGAGCATCAGGTAACGTGGTAGTATGAAACGCCTCAATGTAGGCCGCAGATGTCGGCGATTGTCCCAACACCTAGGGAAAAAAGGGGTTATTCAGAGGCACAATCCAAGGAGGCACTTCGATCAACGCTGTATGGATGTAGAGTCAGGCAGAACAGCATGAGACACGGGTCAGGGACCACTAGGCCAGGGTCTGACGTTAGCCCTCGCTGGCGGATGGAGCTGTAGGCCGGGTCGGACCCGGGCCCCTCCGATAAAAACGGGAGCGGGCCCTCCTGTTACGCTGAGGCCGGGCCTCGTGTGGCACGGGGCCCTCTCCAGAGAATGGCAAGTCCAGCCAGTCCGGGACAGTGACCGGGTCAGTCTCTAGGAAGCCAAATAGATCCGGCAGCTGTGATGGAGTACGGAGATGAAAGGAGTCCGGGCCCTTACGGATCTGGAGACTGAAGGGGTGTCCCCAGCGGTATGTGGCGCCGACCTGGCGGATGACATCGAGCAAGGGCCGCACTGTTCTGCGCATGGCTAGAGTCAGGTGTGAAAGGTCAGGCAAAAGTTGTATAGAGGCCCCATCAAAATCGACCGGGCCTGTTCTCCATGCTGCACGGAGGATCTCCTCTTTAATGGCATAAAAGTGTACACGACACAGGACATCCCTCGCACGGTCAGGGTTCCCCAGGTTAGCTCCTGCGACTCTGTGTACTCTGTCAAGCTCAATGGTATCCGTGGGTGGCTTCCCCCGGGCCATATTCAGGATGGCGGTAACTGTGGCGTGGAGGTCAGGGCCCTGGGTAGCTTCTGGTATCCCCCGCAGGCGAATATTATTGCGTCTGCTTCTGTTTTCGCCGTCTTCTACTCGCAGGTGCAGCTGCTGAAGGTGGGAGCGGTGAGCGGCCATATTTCGTCTACTTCTGTTTTCGCCGTCTTCTACTCGCAGGTGCAGCTGCTGAAGGTGGGAGCGGTGGGCGGCCTGAGCAGTCTCCAGGGTCACCAGTCTGGCTTCTTGAGCCGAGACCGATATGATGGACAGGTGGGTGTCAGTGGCTGTAATCCGCCTGCCCAGCTCTTTCACCTCCCCTCTCAGGGCCCCTTCCAGTCTAGTGGCCCAGGAGTCAAAGTTTGCCCTGAAGGCAGTGAGAAGGTCACGTACCTCAGAGGCCGCAGGTTCCCCGTCTGCCTCTTCAGGCCGGTCTACTTCCTGGAACACAGCAGGCGTCGACGAGTCCAGGGCGGCCGCGGATGGGGTCGGAGCCCCAGTGGAGTGCAGAAGCTGCGGTGGGTCCAGCAGTCTCTGTCCCGCCAACCGAGGAGCGGAGGCTCTGGGCCGGTGTCAGAGGCAGTGGAGGATCCGTCCTGGCCTTCTTTGCCGGCGTGACTTTCAGCGGCATCTCGCGGCCTATCGCAGTGGCTGCGTCCGGCGGGCTGTCACGGGAGTATCGCATGAAGTACGAGGCAATGTCCCGGGAGGAGGAAGCAGTAGCCCCAGGTGAGTCCCGAACGTCGGGCATAGGGGGGAAAAAGGGTGGTAGAAGGCTGTATAGTTACTATAAGAGAGTCCCGGTATAGCAGAGCTCCTGGCTGCACGTCCTCACACCACCATGGCTGGCCACGCCCCCCAAGTGAGAGTATTTTCAATGCCATGGTGAGGGTTTAGTAAGGGGATCAGTACTAAGGTTGGCACATGGATAAGGGGTCATGTGTGTGGTGGTAACGAAAGAGTAGGAGGCTGATCGGTCCTCTCCCATCCCTTGGGCCTTCACGGTGCCCCCGGAGTGTGGGTGACCCCGTGGCTTCCCCGGGGGGATCTCACCTGGGGCCACATGCAGTCATAGCCTTACTCCCCCTGCATGCCGCAGGTATTTGAATCCGTGCAGTACTGGCTGACAGGACATGCATTGTGATGTTTTGTGTTATAATACTCTGCTATGTTATTTTCTAAGGTGCTCCTTCTTCCCTGATGCCCTAGCTAATGTTAATTTATACTGCATGTGTGCTGATTAAATGTCTGGGGGGTCCCCGCGGAGCTCACCTGTCGTACCGAGTTGCTGGGGATGGTCCGTGGGGGCCTTGAGACACTCGCGATGTAGATAGATATTGTGTGTGTCCTCCCCTCTCTGTTCCGCCGGGACCGGTGGTCCGGGTGGGGCGGGTGAGCTTCTCGGGGATTAAGCTCTTTATGGGCCTGCCCTCTTTCAGGGCTATATGTTTATGCTCCTAACATACAGGGTTGCGGTTTACATGTGTTCCTGGGAGATAGTTTGTACCCTCAGGTGGATCCGGTTCAAACTTACACCGATTACCCTTCCCCCCCTTTCCCTTCCCCTAATATCTAGGAAATAGTTGGCTGGTTATTGTGTAATTTATCAAGTGTTTTCATCAAGTGTTAAGTCGTGTGCCCGGAGTGTTTGGATACCTCCAAGTCCCTGTTTTGGTTGCTTCCCCAATAGGCCCTACTCTCCTTGGGTGTTCACCCTTGTGAGGGTAACTCAGAAGCGGCTGATCGCTTCCGTTAGTTGTTTTCCCACCCTCACCCCCTCTTTCATTCTCTTTCTGTCTCCCTACCTAATTTCCCTCCTCCCTACAGCCGATTGCCGGCTGACTGTTCGTTTCTTTTCACTCCCTATTGTTTCCCCCCATTGTCCCCGCCCGCCCATCTCTCACACTGTTATGGCCCCACTTAGGTTGGTTTCATATAATGTTAGAGCCCTTAATATACCTGAAAAGCGGAGGATGGTCCTCTCTGAGCTTTCACCATCAGCGGACTCAAAATAGGGTTCCTCCAGGAGACCCATTTCTCAGCGGTTAAACCCCCTACGCTCCGAGATCTTCGCTACCCTACGGTGTATCATAGTTACTCTCCAGATAAGAAATCCTGTGGGGTTAGCATCCTCCTGTCTCAGTTAGTCCCATGGTCCCCGCTCGACATGGATGCCGGCGAAGAGGGCAGACTGCTTATGATTAAGGGGAAGATCGGTACCACTGTGGTTACTTTGGTCAATGACTACTTGCCTAACCAGAGTCAGCTCACATTCTTGGATCGGGTTTCGGAATTGATAGACGACTTCAGGGAGGGACAGCTGGTAGTGGGAGGGGATTTTAATCTTCTGCTGGATCCACATCTGGACTCCTCAGGTTCATCCTCGCACCTCTCCTACGCAGCTTTAAAACGACTGAAGAAGCGCCTCCACCTTTTTCAACTTGTGGATGTTTGGCGGATTCACCATCCTACCACACGTGATTACTCTTTTTACTCTTGTACTCATAAGGTTTACACTCGCATTGATCTATTCTTGGTCCACCATAGCTCCTTGGCCTCCGTCTCGAGCTCGAACATCGGTAATATTTCCATCTCAGACCATGCCCCCATTGAGATACTCGTAGACTGGGGTCCAGATACTCCTCGTTCATGGCAATGGCGCCTGAATGAATCCCTGATTTCTGATGCCAACTTTGCCTCTGAAATAGCCCAAGATCTACGTTCCTAATTCACTCTGAACACCCCCTCGGAATGTTCCCCGTATGTGGTCTGGGAGGCTCACAAAGCGTATATAAAGGGGTACACTTATCAAAATGGGATCTAGACTTAAACGTCAGCGAACACAGCAAATCAGCTCTATATTGTCCCAGATTAATTCCTTGGAACTCATACATAAACGATGTCCAGACCCGGTAACATCCTCTGAGCTATATGGATTACGGGAATCGCTTTGCACCTTGTGCCTTGCAAAGGCAAGAGCAACCATCTCTAAATGCAGCCGCCACATCTATGAGTATGGCAACCACTGCAGCCGGTCAATGGCCAGGGCGCTCCGCCATCAACGGTCAAAAACGTTTATACCGGCCATCAAGTCCTCCATGGACACCACCCTCCATCTATCGGAGGATATAGCGGCGGCATTTCGAAATTACTATTCCTCTCTGTACAACCTTCCCTGCCCTCCCTCCGCCCAGGCCCTATCTCAACGACAACAGTGTATCCGACAATATCTGTTAGACTCGCGCCTCCCCTGTCTACCTACTGACATCGTGCCTCTCTTAGAAGACCCTTTGTCTTCTAAGGGAGCTAGAATCCGCCATCAAACAGACACAGACTGGCAAGGCCCCGATGGGTTTCCGATTTCCTACTACAAAACCTTTTCAGACATCCTTAATCCGCACCTATTGCAAGCCTTGAACTCGATCTCCTCGGAGAGGGGGGCCCCCTTTGATGCCCTGTCTGCTCATATAACTGTTCTACCGAAGCCTGATAAAGACCCTTTGTTGTGTCCCAGCTATCGCCCCATTTCGCTCCTTAACGTGGACACGAAGCTGTTTGCAAAGGTGTTGTCTCTTCGCCTCCTTATCTCCCCTCGATAATCCATCAGGACCAATCAGGATTTATCCCCCACCGTGAGGCAAGAGACAACACCACGAGGGCTCTTAACCTCATTCACTCGGCCATGTCAGAAGACCTACCATGTCTTCCCCTATCAACAGATGCAGAAAAAGCCTTTGATAGGGTCGACTGGTCCTTCATGCGGCTTACACTGGAGCACATCGGGTTAGGTCCCCAAATGCTTGCCTGGATAACATCCCTATACTCTATCCCTTCCGCTAGACGGCATCTTGTCTGACTCTTTTAGAATTTATAACGGTACCAGACAGGGCTGCCTGCTATCCCAACTTATTTTTGTACTTACACTGGAGCCCCTCCTCTGCACGATCAGAGCACATACAGATATTCGGGGGGTACAACCGCAAGACGGGCATCACAAGGTGGCTGCGTACGCCTTCTATCCTTCATCTCATCTCCGGACATCTCTATTCCCAACCTCCTGGTGGCTCTGCGACACTACGGGGAACTTTCCAACTTTCACATTAATGGCCAGAAATCGGAGGCCCTCAACCTTAATATCCATCGGGCGACATACACTAGACTACAGCACAACTTCCCATTTCAATGGTCCAATCGTTCTATTAAATTCCTAGGGGTGTGAATACTACGCTCTCTAAATAACACCTTCACCCTTAACTTTCCCCCTTTACTCCAGAAAATTAGATCAGACCTCAAACAATGGTCTCACCTAACCTTCTCTTGGACAGGTTGATGCAATATAATTAAGCAGAATGTCCTTCCACGGCTTCTATACCCCTTGCAGACCCTCCCAATTTTTATTCCTAGGGCATTCCTAGCCTCTGCTCAATTGGCCATTACTAAATTCGTATGGGCGCAAGGACCAGCTAGGATCCGGCACTCCATTCTAAGGCGTCCCAAACCTCATGGAGGCCTGGCACTGCCAGATATCCATCTGTACTACCTCGCGGCACATATCTCTCGGATCATAGATTGGTGTAGACACGAGGAGCTCAAGGCTTGGGTCGCGGTGGAACAGTCCTTCTCCTTCATTCCTCTGAGGACCCTCCCTTGGTGTATACGCTCCGCCCCGAGACACCTCCAGCTACACCCCACTATTGGCCCTACTCTGAAAGTAGCCAAACTGGCCTTCAACTCCAAAGAAATATCGACCTCACCTTCCCCTTTACACCCAATTATAGGGACTCCGGACTTCTCTCCCGGCATACAGGACGCGGTGTTCCGCCGATTGGGGAAGCAGGATAAGTTCAGAACTTTCCACTTTCTCAGTGGACCCGCGTGGCCCACTTTCTCTGAACTAACTTCAGATCCATCTCTGACAACCTTAGGCTTTTGGAGACTATGTCAATTGACACACTACCTATCCTCACTACCATCTCCGAGTCTATTTTCTAGACCACTATTACCGTTCAAAAGAGTGCAATACAGCAGGCCCCCTATCTAAAACATTGTCTCTCTGTTACAAATTACTTATCTCCCCGGATCTTGATCAACCTCTACCTTTCCTCGAGAGTTGGGAGAGGGACCTGGGGGTCCAGTTTACCCATGATGAGAGGTGCAACAGATACCAGGAAACTGAATATAAGCTATTGACCAGGTGGTACCAAACTCCCCATAAGCTCCATGTGATCTTCCCTGAAGTACTGGACGTTTGCTGGCGCTGCAGTTCCTCGCCAGCTGACATGTACCACGTCTTTTGGTCCTGTCCATCGCTATTGAGCTTTTGGACCCAGGTCAGGGACGTAATGCAGAAATTTACTGACAGACCAGCCTTTTTTTTGCTACACCACAATAACATCCCCTTGAAGGCATATAGACGCGGCGAGGGCCTGTATACCTCTTTTGTGGAAACAGCCGTTGCCGCCCACCGTACAACAGTGGCTCCAGTGAGTTAACGATATTAAACATATGGAAGATCTCACTAGCTCCATAAAGGGCACAGTGTCTAAATTCTCCACCACATGGTTTTACTGGACTGAATTCCTTGACTCAACCGAATACCAGCTTTTAATGAGCAGTTAGGATTCACGGCCTGAGTGTGAAAACACCCTTCCCACCCACCTTTCCCCTGTCTTGTTTCCTTCCCTACCTCTCTCCATTTCCTTTTTCACGTTGTCGTACCTTTACACCCCCGACATTATACCGGTCATGTCAGGCTATCGGTTCTACAGGGCTCTATGCCTCGAAGGCTTGAGTGGTTTCATTCAGAACTCCCCCTGCCTTGGCACACCTTGGGAACGGGCCCTGGCATGGCACCAGAGATGATATGCTTTTTGTATATGGCAGGGTGAAGGGGAATTCATGTGGTTCAATTGTGTTATGACAACGCTTCACACCTTGATTGTGTTATTCCTTACAGTATGACAATGTTACTTCTTTTGTACCTTTGTTTTATATCTGCAAACATTTTCTTTGAATAAAAAAACAGAATTTGAAGAAAAAAAAAAAGAAAATAAGATTTTTAAAGAACACAATGTACACCTCACAAAACAGTCAAGGTACGTGGTGGCTGTCTTTCCCCACCTTCTGCCACTCAGGACCAGAGGAAGAGGATTGCTGACGGGAGTCTTCTGGTTGGATATTCCAGATCCGCAGGAGCTTGACTCCTTCCGACACAGAAGAGATTGTATGGGCCGAGCCCTTGTTGGTAAGAAGGATTTTGGTAGGGAAACCCCACTGGTATGAGATATTATGCTTCCGCAAAGCACGCGTTATAGGCGCCAGATTTCTGCAGAGGCTTAAGGTGTGTTGCGACAAATCGGGCTAAAACTGCAGATTCGAGCAACCATCTGGTAGTGAAGGAGAGCAGACTGCCGCCATGATCCTCTCTTTGACATGAAAGAAGTGAATATGCAAAATGACATCACATGGGATCTTGTCTGGCAGGAGCGCAGGTTTTGGCAGTCGATGAATTCTGTCGATCACAAGTTCACAAGAAGGGGCATCCGGCAGCAATGTAGAAAGGATATTCTGAACATAAGGAAGTATCTATTGAGGGGAGACCGACTCAGGAACTCCCCTGATTTTAATGTTGTTGCATCTGGATCGGTCTTCCAGATCCGCCACTTTAGACTGCAACCAGGTAACATCATCAGATACATGGTCGTGGGAATCTATGAGGTCATTGATGGTAGAGGCAAACTCCCCCATCTTGTGTTCCACATGGTCAACCCTGTTGCCCACGGCAGTAACTTCCGAGCGAAGGTCCTGAACTAGGGAAACCATGTTGGAGTGTATGGCACTGTGCAGGGATACAAGCATATCCTTTAGTGTGGTATCTAAAACAGGCTGGTTGGTAGTAGGAAACCCATTGATGGAGCTGTTTAGCTCCCTTGTGTCATCCATAGAGGAGTTGTGTCACTGTTCCATCCTCCCGACAATCTGGCCTTTGTTTTAACAAGGCTGGTAGCTTGTGAGGAGGAAGGTGATACAGCACTACGCTGCATGGGAGAAGATGTGGAGCCCTCAGACAAGGATGAAGAGGAGTGGGGAGAGCCGCGATCACTCTGAGCAGAGGAGCGCTCCGTCTGTGTGGAGGGACCACCGCCATCTTGCCCACGCTGCAGCGCTGAAGAGGAGAAGAACTCCGTTAATTTGCGCGGCCGCCGGGACTGCTTCCGTTTGCGGGACATAGCCGTGTCTCCAGGCGGCTGCCGGTGAGTGAGCAGGGGATTTGTAACTGCCGTGAGGCTGTGTTGAGAGAGTTTCAGCTGCTTGATGTGGATCCTTTGCTGCTGCATTGTACGGATACAGATTCAGATCTAAATTATCTTACTGGGATTGGATGGTGACCACCTAAATATATCTCATTTTCTACACTTATAATTTAAGAGGCGGTTTGTTGCAGATTTTTGCTCTTTTTTAGTGTATCCAATGTCTTTTGTTTTAAATACAGAAATAATGTATTTATTATTTTTGTGGGCATAGACTTATGAATAGACTTAAGGGTATATGAATAATTAGTTTCCTGGTCTTAAACTAATTTGACAGATTCTGTGCCCAAACTGCCCATCCACACTTCTGCACTGCAGTAACACATGCATTACCACAACATAACATAAGTTGCAGTGCCATTAATGTTAAATCTAAACAAGAGCACAGCTCATGAGCTCACACTAGTGGTATTACATGCATTTTGAATGGCATTTCAATCCACTAAGGCAACGTATCTGTGCCATAGTACACCACAATGTCATTTAAAATGGGCTGCCATTAATGCAATATAACACGTGTTCACACACCACATAGAAGCAAATAGGCCTTTATGGTTTTGAAGTCTTAGTGAGCAATGTTTATTGGGAGGACATAGACACTGTTCAATATGCAATATCTAGGGTGGGAGTGTGGGTACTGTGAATTAAGAAGCATCTGGAGGGGAAAATCGATATTGTTTGTGCTGGAGGAAGGATATATGAAAAGAACACTGTTTGGTGGATCTCACTGGGGAAAGACCAATGTATGTGCTGGAGGTGGGGTAAGACCAATGTATGTGCTGGAGGTGGGGTAAGACCAATGTATGTGCTGGAGGTGGGGTAAGACCAATGTATGTGCTGGAGGTGGGGAAAGGCCACTGGGTCTGCTGGAAGTGGGATCTCACTACTAAAGCATGCTTTGTTTATCTAAATCTAAGACAGAAGGCAGATTCCTTGAGTAACAAAGCGAAAGTGGAACACATTATACAAATATATATGCATAAAGGTATAGGAAAGAATAGGGTAGGATTTCTAGGACTTTCTCTAATTAATATGGACTCTTGTTTCCTCAAGTGTTTTTTACAATATAATCAGTGGGATATTATCTAATACCACTAGTGTGATCTCATGAGCTGTGCTCTTGTTTTGATAATGTTTGAGATGATGAAACTGATGTGTTCTACTGTGGAACACATGGGACATATTTAATTCATGTAACTGAGGAGACCAATTCCTCCCCCTGAGGCAGCCAGTGTGACCAGCAAAACAAGTTGGATGTTCTCTTTCACCACCTGATGCCACGAATACTGCCACAACGATAAAGTGGGTTAGACCATGTATTGTTTTATATCATACATCATGGAAGAGTTTGTCCTCTGGTTTGTTTACTTGCTGTTGTGAACATTGAATACCTTACAGCTTTAGGGCTATATATTTTCCCACTTGCCATTATGTGGATGGATGGATTGATTTGGAATTACTACAATGGCTTTGTCCATTACTCATAAGATAACTAACTGATATTATCACCATAATAGGACTGCACACCATCTGGGTAGCTGTGGTCAGCTCTATAAGCAATGTGTATAGGATGGCTGCAGAAATTTTAGACTAAGGCTTGAAAATGGTGCCACTTAAACTGTACAATTGCCCTAATTTAATTAAGCATGTATTTATCAACATTGTGGAAACTGAAAATGTATTTGTGGTCAAATCCCCACTGATACGTACCCAGGAATCGAGATGAGGGACCTGCCTACAATGACCTGAGGTGTGCCGTGGTCACTATGGTCAGTATGCAAAATAAGGGGGCAAAAACAAACTATAGGTTGAAATACTGGATCTATTGACAAAACATTACGAGAGAAGTTTACCAAAAGCCAGAGCCATCTCCACCTGAGGGTCGGGTACATATCTGGTATAGCACCCCGCATTCCACCTACCCAGCTGTTTAATAATAGGCACCGGAATGCCCTTGCTAGATGCGGCTGAGGCTGCCCCAATTCTAAATGAAGGCCCCGAATATTGATCAGGGTTGAGACCCATGTTGCAGATAAGAATCCAAATATGTCTCAAAAATTGGGAGGCTCCAAGGGGACTGCCTGACAAAAGGTAAAAAGGGACTATCAGGAGTGTGATGCTCAAGGGCTGCAACCAACCGGTCCAACACCCTGGCAGGACACCAAGCATTTTGTGTTGTATAACATTTAACCTCAGAATTCTTACCAGGTAGCAGAGGGACAAAAATAACTGCATAGCCCCTAGAAGGACACTCGAGGGGAGGAGTCTGACACTAGAGGGATAAACATCGAGACACCGTTCCACTCACCAAGGAACCGCTCCCACATCAACAAATCAGCGGGTGTGCAGGAGTCCAGAAAAACCAGGGAGTCAGCATCAGGCACCGAAGGCAGCGATGTCAGCAATCTGGAAATAAAAGCCCTACCCTGTGGGATGATACGCATGGCAAAAGTAAGCATCCCCAGCACCGATTGCAGCTCCCTCCCAGTAGCCATATCAGACTAACCAAGGCCCCGGTGACCGCGTGCGGAGCAGAAGTAATACCTGTGGGCGCGGGCGGAGTTGCAGGCGCCGCCACAGCGGCCTCCTCCTTGGAGCCGGAGACGTGTTGCTCCACAGACTCCATCCCAGCTTGCAGGTCCCGCACCGAAGAATTAAGCGAATTCAAGAACGCATGGACCTGAGCCAGGGAGGTAGCCATGGACAGCAAAGACACCTGATCCGCGCTAGTGGTATAGAGGAAAAGGAGCCCACAAACAACAAATAGGAACACACATAACTTTGCAGCGGCCGGGATAGCGCGATTTTCGGGGCGACGTTCAAGCGACGATCCAGCGACGGTAGCGCGACCTTCTCCATCGGGCTCCATAGAAAAAAGCAAAATCGCGCAAAATCCACCGAAAAAAGGGTCCTGTAGAAGTGACTTGCGACCGCGACATGGAGCTAAGACAGCTCCATTGACTATCATTAGCCGGCGACTTCTCGCGACATCGCGCAGCAAAAATGCGCGATATCGCGGCGGAAATCGCGCGATAAGTCGCTACATGTGAATGTGCCCATACACCTCTCAATTACCTGGAGATTTTTGTCTGCGATAGCGTTTGTCAGAAAAATCCGCCAGTGAACAACCTCAATTACTGTACAACTGGCGGACTTTTTGTCTTTCAAGCAGGCTAGAAACTTTTCTCTAATTGGATGAAAAATTGACGGGTTAGTTTTTTTTGGCATTGTTGAACAACAAAAATCTCAAGATGAAAACTGCACATGCTAAAACGAAAATCTATCCTTTCGCTGAAATCGATGAAAATCAGCCAGGTGGAGGTGCTGAGGAGCGTTAATTGTGAACTACATTGGTTTGTGCATGATAGGCTAGTTGTAAGAAAATTGAACGAGGGTGAGATGTCTGCACAAAAAAGTCATACAATGGTTGTAAGGTGTATGGCCACCTTTACATGTATTGAACAATTGTCAGGTAAAACCTGTCACAGATTTTTGAAGGGTTAACTGTCTTGCAGAGCACAGGTGCCTGTTATCAGGCTTGAAAAGGCTAAACAGAGAGAGCAAGAAACCTGTTCCCTGAATTTGCTCTTAAACCTGTATAAAAGGTGCCCATACACCTTACGACCATCGCAAGATTTTCTTCTTGTGATGGTCGTAAGCTTATTGAAAGCTCGTACGATCTGCCCATCTTGGACGGGCAGATCGTACTTGCGATCATCGAAAGCCCGCCCCGCTGAGGGTTTTAAAGCCTGCTTGTTCGACGGAAGACGTGCGACTGTACAGTAGAAACGGTCGCACGCCTTCCATACACTGTACGATTCTCGTACGATCGCGGGATTTCCCGCGATTCTCGTACGAGAATCGTACAGGGTATGGGCACCTTTAGGCTGGGCACACACCTTACAACCATCGCAAGACTTTTGTGATGGTTGTAAGGTAATTTAAAAAACGTACGATCTGCCTATCTTGGACAGGCAGATCGTACTTGCGATGATCGCCAATGTACGATGCTCGGCGGGTTTTCGAACATGTTCGTAAGTTAAAAGTCGTGCGACCTTACAGTAGTAGAGGTCTCACTGCTTCCACACACCTTACGATAATCGTACGATCGCGGGATTTCCCGTGATTATCGTACCATTATCGTAAGGTGTGTGGGCACCCTTAGGATACCTGAACTGTAAAAAAAGGCACCTTACCTGAAACTGATTACTTGCTGAAACCATGCAATCATGGGTTATTCCTATCTTTACTGTTACCTAAGATGGATGGGATCAAAGTGCAATACAAATGAGTATAGATGAGATAGATTAAGCTGCAGCATGCTGAAAACAGACCGAACAGACTGAAATGCAGCGTGACCTGACCCCTGACCCAGAAGTGGAATACATCTTCCCCTCAGATACATAGAACACACAGACAAAGTGTATGGCAGCGAGCCCGCAACATAAAAGCGCATGAAGCCGATAAGAAAAAAACACACAAGACAAACACAGACAGTACTCACAGACCAACCAGAATCGAATCTCCCGCCAGAAACGAGCCGCCGAAGATGCCACCGCCGAGTGCAGCCGGAAAAGCGAAAACGCAGATGAGGAGGGGAGACGAGCTGCTGCGAGCAGGAGAGAACGGAAGCCAGAAACCCGGAAGGAAGCCTCAGATGATGCCCACGAGATGACGCCCACAGCTGTGTGACATGAGTGTCACACAGCCATGAAATGTAAGCTGACAGGCAGTTAGACATCCACTAGGCAATTCCTGTGTGCTGGTGACGTTAACGCGTTTCCAGGGCACGCCCCCTTCATCAGAACGTAACGTCACCTTCCTTATTTCCACCTTTAAAGAGCAAGTGGCCAATCATGGACGTACCCCAGAGGCTCGTCGTGATGTTTAATGTTATCGCGGCCATAGCTGGTGTCAGTCTGGGGAACCATGTAGAGGCGGGATGACGCGACCAGCCAATAGGGACCCGGTACAACCGGGCTCCGCCTACTGGGTGTCGCCGCCACTCGACCTATCACATTGCCCAAAAACCGGACCGGCTCTTGAGTCCGAAGACGGCAGAGTGTCAGCAAACAGCATTAACTGAGTGCAGAGATCACTATGGGAACTCAGTCGCCTGGAGAGGATGAATAGGAGGAAGGTGAACTAAATAACTGTTGACCACCACATAAATGTGAACACCAGCAACAACGTGTTGGTATATATATAAAGAAATTATGCAATGATATGTATACAAAGTTATAAACATAAAAATTGGTAATCATAAATAGTCAAATGTATAAATATATATATAAAATATACATGATTTTGTGTATATATTGAGGGATTGGGACCCTGTGGGTAGCCACATATGGGTAATATAGGGCCAGTGCCACAATAAAAACAAGGACAATTGAAAAGAGATTATCGATCAGTGTTTGGACCAACGCGAAGTTTCCGATTGTGTGAGGGTATGATTGGAGGGTATAACAAAAGGCAAAAACACTGGATGTGATGGTATAAGTAATGACAAATGGAAGTGATGGAATGCCCTCTATGTCTATAGGGACAATTGTAG
Source organism: Nanorana parkeri (assembly GCF_000935625.1). Taxonomy (NCBI): domain Eukaryota; kingdom Metazoa; phylum Chordata; class Amphibia; order Anura; family Dicroglossidae; genus Nanorana; species Nanorana parkeri. The sequence goes on from NW_017308068.1 coordinate 158,583, forward strand.
CATAGAGGGACTGTCTGAACCACAAGGGAGGGAGGGGTGAAAAGAACTAGCCGGACATCCATATTGGAGGGTTATAGGGAGGACACTAACTCTAAGCCCTCGTGAAGACCACTAGGGTATAGGCTGTTCAGAGAGTAAATCCAGAAGGTCTCTCTCTGGCATATTCTTTTGTATCTTGTACCTTCATCTAAATGATCTGGTATCGTCTCTATACCGAATACTCTAAGTCCCTCAGGATTCGAGCTGTGGGCCTCCAGAAAATGTCTGGGCACTGAGTGATCGTCTGCTTTTTTGAGGATCTTTCTCTTGTGCTCTCCAAACCTAGTTCTCAGGGTTCTGATCGTACGTCCCACATACAATTTACCGCAGGGGCAAATGATGCCGTAAATGACACACTGTGACGCACAGTTAATGAACTGCTTAATGGGAAAACTCTTTCCCCCAGGGTGGAAGATTTCCTTTGTTCTGTGCCAGAAAAACGAGCATGTTCCACAATTGTGTACATTACACTTGAAACATCCTGTTTGGCCAAAGATACCTTTACCAGAATTTTATGTTTTATTCAACTTAAGTCTGCTGGTGGCTATTTTGCTACGGAGGTCTTTGGGTTTACGGCTAAAATCATCCAGACACCGATGGGGCGTGGTTTTGTCGCTTCTAGAACCAAATTCACAGCCCAGCACCATGGTCCACCCAACAGAGTACCACATCACCCCTTGGGGTGGCAAAATAATACCCTTCATAGACAGCCCAATAGACACATCCACAGTCGTGACCATCCACATAGGTCTGAGCAGTCCCCCAGTGGCTATTTTGCTACGGAGGTCTTTGGGTTTTTTGAAGATGACCTTAGGAAAACTGGGGAGAGAGTTCTTCAAAACGGGGTCTTCTTTCAGAATGCGCCAGTGATTTTTCAAAATCTTAGAGATCTGAAAGGCTCCATCATTGAATTGGGTACAAAAGCTGATATTATAGGAATCTCTGTTGCTGTGTGCTTTCTTAGAGGTAGGGACCCAGTGTTTGTCAAAGGCCTTCTTAATCAGATTGGAATCATATCCCTTGTCCAAAAACTTTTTTGTTAGGGTGCTACCTAGAGCCTCATAGTCTGAATCGGCAGTACAAGTTCGCCTGAGCCTACCAGACTGCCCATCAGGAACATTTCTAATCCATCTGGGGTGATGGTTACTCAGAGTTAGAGTGTCAGTAGGAATTGCCCGCCGAGGGTTTGAAGTGGGTTTTGGAGGTGATCCCTCCCATGTCGTCGGCTCCTAATTCAATATCTAAAAAGACTAATGCTCTATCGTCTGTTACAGACGTGAAGTCTAGGTGAAATGGATTGCTCTTAAAGTAGTTGACAAAGGCAGAGAATTCTATGGCAGTGCCATCCCAGATTATGAGGATGTCGTCAATATATCTGGCGAACAGGACTAGGTTAGCTCCAAATGGGTTATTCGACCAGATGTGAAACTCTTCCCAATACCCCATCAGCAAGTTTGCATATGAAGGAGCAAAACTTGAACCCATAGCATTACCCTTTAACTGGATATAATGGGTGTCTAGGAACGAGAAATAATTATGTGTCAGCACGAACTCTATGGCCTCTAAAATTAAGTTGGCTTGGGAAGAATTAAAATTCCCAGACTTGGCCATGAAGTGCTGGACCGCTCTGAGCCCGAACTGATGTTCAATGGAGGTGTAGAGGGAAGCTACATCCAAAGATGCCCATAGGTAGCCTTCTCTCCACTTGTACTGTTTTAGGATTTCCAGAATGTACCCAGAATCTCTGACATAGGAGGGAAGATCTAAAACCAGCGGCTGTAGGAAGAAATCTATGTAACTAGCCAGGTTGGAGGTAAGGCTATCCATCCCTGCTATTATGTGTCTACCAGGTGGTCTGGTGAGATGTTTATGAATTTTAGGGCTGTGGTAGAAGTAAGGGATGCAGGGGTGTTGAACAGAAAGGAACTTATATTCTGACTTGGATAGTACCCCTGTGGAATAGGCCTTACTGAGTAGTTCATCCAATCTCATTTTGAATTCGCTGTTAGGATTCTTTTGAAGTTGGGCATAAGTGGTGGTGTCTGACAACAGTCTAATAGCCTCATCAATATAGTTGGTCTTATTAAGAATGACTAGGCCACCACCTTTATCTGCCTGTTTAATTACTAAATCTGTGTTATCACAGAGGGATTTGATAGCTATTTTTTCTTTTTGAGTGAGATTAGTAGTTCTACCTCCTTTTTTGGAGCATAATTTTCTGAAATCCGTAGGTACCAGTTGGTAAAAGGTGGAGAGGAAGCTCCTTTTGGAATGATAGGGGTAAAAGTTGGACTGGGGTCTGAAATTAGAATGTCGAATATCTGGATCGATGTAAGGTAAGGTATCAAGTGTAAATTCTGTTCCGTCCCATAGGGTTTCCAAATCCCTAAGGGTCAGCTCATCATCCAGTAGGTCTGTCTCTGGACAGAGTCCTGGTGATGTCTGTACAGGGTGGGTCGGTCTAGCATTTTTCAACAGAAAATGGCGGTGGAGGGTGAGTCTGCGTATAAATCTATGTAGATCCAAAAAAATGGCAAAATCGTTGGGGGAGGAGTTGGGAGCAAAGCTGAGACCTTTGCGGAGTACAGAAGTTTCAAATTCATCCAGAGAATGTGAGGAGAGGTTGTAGATCTTGATGGTGTTGTTATTAGGGTTGGCTAAGGCTAAGGACTTAATTTGCCTTTTTTGCGGGAACTTGTGTCCAGCTCTACAAACTCTTCTCTTAGATCGGAAGATCTTTTCTTTTTCCTTTGTTTGGGTGTCCGGGCTGACACTAAAAAAGGTTCAGCTTCTTTAGTGGTTATCCCCTCTCTATAACGCATGGTTTTAGGTTTAGTACCTACTCTCTGCCCAGAGGGACCCGGAGTGGAGGCCTCTAGACCTGGGTGAACCCTCCTGGATGGAGAGTGGCACCCATTGTTCTTCACATGCCTGGATGAAGGGAGGCAATGGGTGTTCTGGGCTGAAGGGTCTGGGGGGAAGGTGAGGCTCCATCTGGATTCTAATGAGAGTACATGGTTCCCCAGACTGACACCAGCTATGGCCGCGATAACATTAAACATCACGACGAGCCTCTGGGGTACGTCCATGATTGGCCACTTGCTCTTTAAAGGTGGAAATGAGGAAGGCGACGTTACGCTCTGATGAAGGGGGCGTGCCCCGGAAACGCGTTAACGTCACCAGCACACAGGAATCGCCTAGTGGTTGTCTAACTGCAGCTTACATTTCATGGCTGTGTGACACTCATGTTTGTGAGTACCTTTCTGTTTTCACCTTATGATTACTGAAATAAAATTGACCTGCACCAGGAAAGGCTGTGCTTACTTTCTAGATACATATGGATACAGTTTGTTGATAAGACTGAGTATAGGGTGATAGCCATTTATGACAGCCTTCAAAATATAATAGATGGATTGCAATATACATTACTTTACCAACCGTGAAGCACAGCAATTCTTGCCTGGAACAAGTGATGCACAGCTATTGGATTACAAGGAATTATTTGATAGCCACGCTGAAGGATTTAAAACGAATAATAATACCGTCTTATTTTTTATATTAAATGGCCATAGTGACATGTTTATGATATCAGGCGGAAGAACAATGGATATTACTGTTTATTATAACCTTACAGAAAAAAGTGTGTGTAGTTTTAACTGAAAATAATACATTTGTATAAAAAATAAAGCATAATAATTAATATTGCACTGCCCACGCTGAAGGATTTAACCCTTTCTCTGCCAAGCCCTCTGGAACATTTTTCAAATCAGCTGGCCAAGCCATTTTTAAATTTTCTAGTCCGTATGCCATACGTCCTTGGCAGCGAAAGGGTTAAAAGGAATAATAATACCGTCTTATTTTTTATATTAAATGGCCATAGTGACATGTTTATGATATCAGGCGGAAGAACAATGGATATTACTGTTTATTATAACCTTACAGAAAAAAGCGTGTGTAGTTTTAACTGAAAATAATACATTTGTATAAAAAATAAAGCATGATAATTAATATTGCACTGCCCATGGACTGCATTATAGAATAATTTTAATCTATAGAGATTGATTTTTGTTTGCATGATTGTAGTTTAGAGGTTATGCGGACATAGATTTAAACCACCATGAGTAATTGATACTTCTGTCAAAATCTCACTGTTTAGCATACTGATATGCATAGTACAGAAATTAAAAGTCAGCAATCAGAAATCATTTTTTAAAATTAGATCAGCGAAAGATGAATTCTGTTTGTCTATGGGCTAGTGCAATTTCATATTTAATATATATAATTTTCTTGCTTAAAGTTTCCAAGGTTGTTTGACATTTTGGGCCTTACCTTTCACACGAACAGAGATGGTGTGTCTGATACTTCCCATCCTGTTTGATGCCTGGCAGAAATACTCTCCACTGTCTTCCTCAGAGACGGGTGAAATGCGCAGAGTCTTGTTGTAATTCTCAAACTTCAACTTCTGACTGGGTAGCTCTCCTCCTTTCTTATACCACATAATGTCTGGGGTGGGGCTGTTAAAAATACAAAATCACTACAAATCCAAGAAGATTTAAAAGTCCCATCATTTGCTGTGTGTTAGGGATATTTATTCAATTTGTAGAATTAATATTTTATAATGATCTAAAAAAATAAAAAGTACATTAATGTGGTGATTTACATTTTGTTTTGCCTATTTTATTGTAAAACTATTAAATAGTAAAAAGACATACGTAGATGACAAGACAAACTATACACAGAGGAGCTGATTAACTACATACATTTTCACCCTAGACTTTAGATATCCAATTACGTATTCATTAGAGTCTCAGGGGTGTGGAATTCGTATCGCTCGACGCCCGTGACATGGTTTTCTGTTCCTAAAATAAGCGCGGAGAGCGGCGCTGCGAGCGGGGGACGTGGAGCGCTGAGAGCGGGGACGGAACGTGGAGCGCTGAGAGCGGGGGGCAGGGACAGAGCGTGGAGTGGGGACGGAGCGGGGGGCGTGGAGTAGTGACAGGCTCTGTCACCTCCCTCTGCCTCTGTCCTCGGCGGCCTCTGCTCGTTCCTGTCACAGGAGTTCTAGCAACAGTGCCTGCTAGAACGCCTGTGTTGGAGGTGACAGGTTCAATAAAGAGTACCTGTCACCTCCAAATGCTATCAATCAGGGGATTGTTAACCCCTGTGAGATAGCAATACAGTTAAGTTTTTAAAAAATTGCTAAAAAAATGTAAAAAATTATAATAAAAAATGTAACTAAATAAAAATGTAAAAAATAAAAAGGCGATAAAGTAAAAATAATAAAACAAATAAATTTTTTTTACAACGTAAATAAAAATTTAAAAAATGAAAACCAGCCCCGCTGCCCCCATCTGCATGCGAATAAACGCGCAGTATTTTCAACTGCGATCGTGTGCAACCGCACGGGCACGGCTGTATTGCAGCAGGAAAACGCGCAATCTGCCTGGCACGACTGGGGTGCAATTAGAAATTAATGGCACTGACAGCACAATCGGCAGTGGTGTGCGATCCGTGACTGACCGGTCATCGTGCACAAAACCGAGCGGATGGCTGGGTGGTCACGGAATCGCACAAACAGCTAGTTGCATGCTTTGGTCTGTTTTCTCTCTGATCCCCGCTGCTCTCCCCCTTCTGTATAGACAGAGGCAGCAGGGATTAGAGTGGACACAGAGCCGATCCAACTGCCAGCTCCCAGAGGGAAGGTGAGAGCAGTGACAGACAGGATGTCGTCTTGGAGAACGGAGCTGTGTAGGGCCGGGCAGAGCTGCAGGATGCCATTGGAAGAGTAGCAAATATGTGAAATATTTGTAGATCCTTCCATGTACTGATCACTCAGTGTTTGTTAATAACTGAGGACATAGTAGAATTACTATGTCCCCAGTTATGAATGAACAGGAAGGGCTACACATCACTTCCTGTTTATTCATGACTGGGGGACCAAATACTTACTCAGTTTTTGAATGGACACGAGTACAGAGGCTTCCTGTACATTTATAACTGGGGAGAGTACTATGCTGGGGGGGTGCAATACTTGCCTTGGTCACGGTAGTTGACAACCCACACCACACCATTGGGTTTTCCTTTCCATTTAGGGTTGGGTGTTCCAGTTTGACATGGATGGCCCCTTCAACAGATCTTTCAAACCAATTGTCTTCTCCGCACAATAGACTGTCATTTGTTCTTCATATGCAAAAGTTTTATCTTCCTAACATCATTGCTGTTCGATGCTGGTTATTGCTAACTTCATTGGACTGTGTATACCATGCTGTTTAACTAATGCATATGTATTTTTGGCACACATAAAACATAAAAAACAGTGCACCTCTCTAGTGTAAAAAGCTTAATTTAGTGGAAATTAAAAGCAAGAATGTACTCACAAACAGCCAGTGAAAACACTGCTGGCACACCTATGCCATTTGGTCATTGGCCACCTTTCAACCCTTATAGGATTCTGTTGGTGGGGATTGCTAGGTCTGATGAAGGGGGTGTCGCCCCAGAAACGCGTTACCTTGTTTGCACTGTTTTTTATGTTTCCTGTGTGCTAGAGCTTCAGACAAAGTGCTGCCCTCCGGTGAAGAGTTGCAGTCTACCCTTTGAAAATGAACTTTGGCGCCAATTACTTTGTTTGAACTTTGAGATAGGTATTTTGGTTTATAGGTTTTAAAAAGCAATGATTCTTTAAAATACTACTGAGCTTTTCAAACACTCTAGCGACATAATGGATGACTATGATCTTTTAAAAATATTTGTAGTACAGGAGCAGAATCAAGTGTTTTTAACCCCATATACTTTTAAATAGGAATGCCCTAAAATGTGCATAATCATGCACTTTTCAAGATTTTTTCAGGCACTCCCATTAAAGTCTATGAGGACAAAATGTTCTAATATGTCTGAAAAGAAGCTCATGTATTTTTGGGCTACAGACATTTTGCTACAAGAGACAAAATGCTCAGTTATGAACAGAGCCACTGAAAACAATGAGATTCCTTTTGTTGAGCATTGTAGCGGTTAGGCAATCAAGCTAAAAAATGCCTAGGTGTGAGTGAGGCCTAGGGGATTTAAAGCTCCTTCACCTATAGAATTCTTATAACCCCCAGTTTGCATTTCAGTGGATGGAGGGAATTAAAAAGCATATACAAATTAGTATGTGGTTGTTTTGTTTTAGACTTCACTATTCAAATTTCTGATGTTGTTGTCTGCTGATATTAACTCAGGTATGTCCCACATATGTGATATGCTCCATGAATATGTTAAAGGCTCTATTTTTTTTTATTTGCTCCATGTAAAACCTGTTCTGCAATGAAGCTATGGTGCAGCTTTGTTTCCGTTTTCAAAAGTTGCCTTTCCACTTTAAGCAGGTGGAGTCCCAACATAGGTCCAGCAAGGGCCATATTCGGTATGGCCTGAGCTCATTTATGATGACCAGAATGTTATCCAAGTGCAGGTCTTTTTCATCTCTAATTTTGTTTTGTGAATTTCTTGGCAAAATCTTTGGAGGCGTGAATGTATCTGACAGCTGAGGGCATGAGGGTTATCCTCTAATATGTTACTAATGCTAATAGATTAAATACAATCAATTACATTGTGTACCTGTGATAAAATCTACCACATAATAGAGATGCTACAGAGATTTCACTAAATTCTAATTTTAAATTGTCACTTTTGTCTGTGTCTAAAATCATTATATTACATGAATAAGACATTAACATAGAAATGTATTTTTACTTTTGTTTTCTGTAAATTGTTGTGCAAATATTTTTACTAAAATACTTAACTGTTTAAAGATAAAAATACAAATTTCTTACAAAAAATAAAGTTAACAGTACTTACACTCCAGATGCAATGCACTCCAGAAGTAGATCTTCATCACGCAGAACCAACTTGGTGCTAGATGTCCCCGTAGGGAGTAGGAATGTTGGTATCCGCTCTGGTACCCCACGGGCTGGAAAATGGGCATATCATAAATGTAACCTTTGCAACAAAGCTTTAAGGGTTCCTTCACACAATCATTTTTGATGTGTCTGTAAAGATGCATCATCGTCTATGTAAATTAACTGATAATAATAAATATGATGTTTCTAAAGCAGCAATTTATACCCTCCACAATGCTACAATTGTACATTGGAAATCAGGTATTACCTCTCTTGTTAAACTCTCTAATTATACCCAACCTTTATGAAGGCAACTTGTTCTTCTGTTCCTTGCTAATCAAACAGTTCAAATAATTAACCATTTAAACTAGAGTTTCTGAGCAAGGTAGCGTTAATATAATTTTAGTCAATAGTATAAAATAGGTTTGTCTAATATTATATTTAAACTAGAATAAATTGCTGCTGCAGTGCCTGCCACACTGAAATTCAATTGAATCTTGGGTGAAGTTTAATTTGTTATAAGGATGACCCTACATGTTTTTTAAGATGGACAGGTATCTCACCAAGTGGTAGGAAAGTTACCTGTTCTTGAACCTGACAGTTTTTCGGCTATTCCTCACACAATTTAACCCTTTCGCTGCCAAGCCCTCCGGAACATTTTTCAAATCAGCTGGCCAAGCCATTATTGAATTTTCTGCAATTTTTTCCTATTGATTTGATTTTCAACTGCTGCGTTGCTAGCGTTTGTAAAAGAGATGTTGTGTAAATGCACATGTGTGGTGCACTTGTCACAACTATTTTTGAAAAGTCTACGTGTATGATAACTAGTGCCTCTGACAGGAGGAAATAATCATTCTCATCACATATGACATCCCTATATGTCTTGACCTTCACCAAGTCTTTGTAGAGTTTGCCTAAATCTGGCTAGGACAGAGTAGTGTATGGTCACCGTAATAATATACACTATATTGCCAAAAGTATTGGGACAACCCTTGAAATCATTGGATTCAGGTGTTCCAATCATCTCCATGGCCAGGTGTAAAATCAAGCACCTAGGCATGCAGACTGCTTCTACAAACATTTGTGAAAGCATGAGTCGCTCTCAGGAGCTCAGTGAATTCAAGCATGGTGCCGTGAAAGGTTGCCACCTGTGCAAGAAGTCCAACCGTGAAATGTCCTTGCTACTAAATATTCCACGGTCAACTGTTAGTGGTATTATAACAAAGTGGAAGCAACTGGGAACAACAGCAACTTAGCCACGAAGTAGTAGGCCACGTAAAATGACAGAGCAGGGTCAATGCATGCTGAAGCGCACAGTCCTCAGAAGTTGCCAACTATCTGCAGAGTCAATGGCTACAGACCTCCAAACTTCGTGTGTCCTTCAGATTGGCACAACAACAGTGCGGAAAGAGCTTAATTGAATGGGTTTCTATGGCCAAGCAGCTGCATCCAAGCCTTACATCACCAAGTGCAATGCAAAGCATCGGATGCAGTGGTGTAAAGCACGTCGCCACTGGACTCTAGGGAAGTGGAGACATGTTCTCTGGAGTGACAAATCACGTTTTCTCTGTCTGGCAATCCGATGGACGTGTCTGGGTTTGGTGATTGCCAGGAGAACGGTACTTACCTGACTGCATTGTGCCAAATGTAAAGTTTGGTGGAGGGGGGATTATGGTGTACCTGACCTCACCAATGTGCTTCTGGAAGAATGGTCAAACATTCCCATAGACACACTCCTAAACCTTATGGACAGCCTTCCCAGAAGTGTTGAAGCTGTTATAGCAGCAAAGGGTGGGGCAGCTCAATATTGAACCCTACGGACTAAGACTGGGATGCCATTAAAGTTCATGTGCCTGTAAAGGCAGGTGTCCCAATACTTTTGGCAGTATAGTGTATGTGTCATTATCTGCATACAAGAGTAAGTGAATTATGTGTTACTATTTATGTAACATCTTATGTGCCCACAAATAATTAAATGTAGCTAATGTATAGGCCACATTCATGACTTTTCAAATAAAAAATAGTGGAAGCAGGAGAATTTTTTAGAGTACTGATATCCCATGTCTTGTTATTTTGATCCATATATTTTCAAACCATTTTGTGCACTAATTACGCTTTTGCTGAATTACGATATAAGACATTTATGGGTTCTTTGCTCATAGTAAAAACACATTACAGGTATTTAAGAACATTTTCCACAGTGCATAATTGAACAATCTTGCTGAAAAATGTCATGGCCCTGACAGATAAGAGGAGTATCATTTCTTTGTAGTTGGTGAAAAGGCAAAGCAATTTTAACATCTATTTTCTTCTGCTTCGCTAGACTTTACTTTGGGGTTTGAACTTTACTATTTTACAAATATCACCAGAAGTAAAGATTCTGAGCAATATTACTATTGCTTTGTAAATAGGGGCTATACTATAGTAATTTTTACATTCTGGAGTATACTGATTTTTGCATTTATTGGTATATGTGTTGGAGGCATGTGACATTCACCAAACATTCACTGCAGCAAAATCAATTTACATTGTTGTACTTAAAAATGTAATTTAAAACACATTCGCCAGGAAGATACACAGCGAAAGTTTGCTGAATGTCACATTTGCTGCTTTATAAATGTGCCTCCACATTTACAAAGCAGAATAATATTATACATTTTTATAAATATAGCCCTAGCAGGGGTATGAAGTAGAAAAAATGGTTTAAAGTGACACTAAACTCAGGATTTAAACCTTAAAAATGCATATAGGTACCCTAACTATTAACAATAGTGGGCATCATTTGTGTATCACTCAGCTGTAGATCCTCAAATCATCTCTATATTGGTGATGACACTGTCCTTCCTTCTGGAAAGTGGCTACTTTTGTTCCCCATGATCCCTGTGTGTGTTGCAAGGTGGTCATTGCTCCAAGCTCACTCCTGTGATCGACTATAATTTCAATACAAATTGGTAAACTAAACATGATATTATAGCCCATCGCAGGAGCAAGCTTGGAGCGGTGGCTACTTTACAACACACACAGGGACCATGGGGAACAAAAGTAGGCACTCTCCACAAGGATGGACAGTGTCAGCTGAATTCAGAGATGATTTGAGGATCTACAGCTGAGTGATAAACAAATTAAGATACATTTTTGTTAATAGTTGAGGTACTTAAATACATTTTTCAGATTTAACTCCTAAGTTTAGTGTCACTTTAATTAGGAACACAGTTTATTTAAAAAACATTGATTTTACTTGCAAGGTTACTGTAAGATATCCAGATCAAAGGACAACCAATTGATCTGTTATGAATGAATCAGAATAATTACACTGTAGCAACAGTAGACACTGTTGTTTAAGTCTCAATTTACACAGGAGCAACAATAGCTATCAAAGTGACAGCCAGGATTTGCCGATAATTGAGGCCAGAGAGGTTGCTTTCTGGTGTAATAGGTAGGTTCATGTTGTAGTTCTACTTGTGTGTTGTCCTTGTACAGTGTTGGAGGTACTTGAAAATCATCATTGATAAACAACAAATATGAACTTAGGTAGTAAAATAAAAGAGCTCCAGTGATGTGAGTATCCTGCTGTCTTGAAAGCAATTACACACATTTGCTTGAAAACATGAAAGCCACAAATCAAAAGTGCAAAGCTAGCTTTGGTTACAAACACACATACAGCAATAGCAAGGCATATATTAAACTACAAATAGAAGCGAAGCAAATGCGTCTTTATATGACAACATACCTAGAATGTTTATCTAACAGCATTAAAAAGTTGGGAGATATCTAGAGATAACACAATAACATGTTCATGTAACAATTAATTACATGTAGCTTTCCCGATCAGCTTGTCTGCAAAAATAGACAATGATATCATCAAGATGAACATGAATATTTTTGTATAATCATATTAAATAATAATTAGAGGTGCACCGAAATAATTTTCAAAACCGAAACGGAAAATAAAAAAAACGTTACCATGTCCACAATCATGAATGAACAGGAAGTGATGTAAATCACTTCCCATTCATTCATAATTGGGGACACAGTAAGCTGTCTCTGCCCCCACACCACTGCTCTCCTGATCTGTCACAAAAGGATGAGCGAGCGGTGCTGGAGGAGAGCTCAGCCTCCTGTGACAGCTAACAGCTGTCACAGGACAGGCTGAGCAGTGCGGGAGGCGAGGGAGGTGCAGGAGGAGAGACGCCAGCAGCTCACATCAACCTCCTCCCCGGACTGCTCAGCTTCCTGAGTTTCTCTCAGAGGGGACACAGAAGTGTGGGAGGAGAGAAAGCATGGATGCACCGCTATTTCAGCCGAAAGATGGCACTTTCGGCATTTTGCCAAAAGTGCTATTTTCGGCCGATATGTTCTCTTAAGCACAACTTTTCTATTTGTAGATTACTTTTTAGTTTAATAATTTCTTATCATGTCACAACTGCTCTAAGCATCTTATCCCACTTTTGACCCTTTCACTGCAGTGCCCTGCTCTCCGCTTCTAGTCCCCGTTCACACCTTCGAATTCCATGACTGCACGCCAAGCACGGCTCAAGTGAGCATTTTGATGTGCGTTCACAGAACATGTCAACAACGTGCTTTTAGTGCCATTATTTGTTAATGCACGTTCACAGAATCCCTTTGTGTGAACAGGGACTAAAAAATAAAAAACTGTATTGAGTTAATAATCAAAAAATTTCTACATTTCAAAGTGTACAAAGTCTGGAAGTTGGCTTTGCATATATGCCCCCCATTACACCTTGCCAGCATTCCTAAATGTTGTGGTTCATTTCAGCCCACCAAAATGCAAAGATGGGAATGACCTGCGCATTGTGGTGTGTTTTGTAGAAAAAAGGTTCATGTCTGACTAGTGTGAGTTGTGGTGCGATAGGCACCCCACCCCACTAATTGATATTTACCTTTCCAGTGATTCCCCTGCTGCCCCTTCCCCAGTTGCCATCATAATAGTTGGCTGTTGCCTATGACTGCTTCTCTTTAACATGTATATGTGAATGAGGCCTTACTGCTTCTTCTGTTTACTAAAATGAAGCCCCCAAGAGTCCTTTCAAAATGTTGCATTTAGGGGTGTGCATTAAAATGCATGTTTTAATGCAGGTTATTGCAACCTGCATCAACACATGCCTTCAGGTGTGGCGCATTGCAGTGCCATTCATAGTGAATAGCACCCCAACGCACCACAGAAGAGTGGGAAAGACATTCACAATGTGCAAATTACAATTCACATTCTCTATGTTGTGGTGCACTGATAATGCAAAAAAAATGTTTGTGTAATTTCTGTTGCGTTTGGTGAATAGGCAGACCATTCAAAATGATTGGTCTCCCTTAATGTAATTCACTTTAATATGCAACACAAAGCATGATAATGTGCATGTGATAATGATAACAGTGTAAACGTAGCTAAAAATGAGTCTGTTTCGGTAACACATGCATGTCAACACATGTTACGTCGCACCTCAGCGCAGTGTGGTCAAAACCACTCTTCACCCTTTTATGAAAACGCAACACATAGCAAGCCTTATAAATTTATGTTTGTGCATTTCTGTATTTTGTGGCCTGCTGCTATAGATATTAATATCAATTTTTAAAAAATGTGTGAAAACAAAAATGTTAAAATAAAATTGATCCAAACCATTGCAGATTCCATTTAAGTAGTATATTTTACATAGACCATGCTTCTCCTAAATTCCCAATCATTATAAGAAGAATCCATAAAAGCACCAACTACCTGTATTTTTTAATAACCATATAAAGGTACTTTACCGGTGCAGCAATTGCTATAATGTCACTTTGAACCAGAATTAGCAGTATTTTGTTTTCTAATTGATTTTACTTATACTGATTGAGTATTTGAGAAGGTGTTTCCTAATGTATCTGTAAAACATACACTTTAAATAGAAAGTATAATGGTTTTGGGCTAGGATTATATTTTCTACATCTGATTCATCAGTGGGGTCAGAATATCATTTAAACCAGCAGTGTTTGTATATACAGTTCTAGTAAACCTAGCACAATGTTCCTACATTTAAAATGTTTGAATAATGACCTGACTTGAGTTTTTCACCTATATGACATGTTATGTAATGAATACTGTTAGCTACAAGGTGAGTTAGATTGGAAGTCTTAAGACCCCAAGGACTCACCATGATACTTAATAGTATGGTTCACGGAATGTACAGCAGAGTCATTACGGGAATTCTCTGTAATAAACAAAACATGGTGAGAGCCCTGGAGGAACACATACTGAAGTGATAGATAAGAAGAACAAAAATATATTAGGGAATAAAGTGAAGAACAGAAAGCAAAAAGAGAAAAAGATTCAAGCGCATCAGAGATTGGGGCCTTTTTTACAAAGGTTGTGATTGCTGTTTCACTGTTATTTTTTATCCAGAAAAATATAGTTTCTAGCAGTTTCATGTACATTTAATGTTGCCTTGGGCAATATTTCTACTCATTTTTATGATACTTTTAAAAACAATGTGAAAATAACCATGTGAACATTTATTTGCAGAGAAATTAGCCAAGTAATAGACTTTCTTTCTTTTTGTTACATACTCTAAAGCAGCCTTTCTCAAACAGGGTCTTGTAGCACCCTGGGGTGCCTTCTGGCTTTGGCAGGGGTGCTTTCAGATTTCCGCTAAAGAGGGAATCTGATGTGAGGGGGAGCTCTAATGTGAAGGGAGAAACTCTACGTTGTCTTTTTTTTTTTGCCTAGGTTTACTCACTTAAAATCCATACCAGATCCCTATCTAAGATGATGGTTTGGTACTGATTTTGGGGTTGGGGAAGCACACCTCATTTTTACATTTTAAACTTGGGTGTCTTGAGATTTGGCATAAAAGGCTGAGAAACGCTGCTCTAGAAGTATGGTTGCTACTAGGGATGTCCAGATACCAAGAATCATACCTGGTACAAGTACAAGTACTGATAATGTTCCAGCTCCAAGACTAGAACAAGTACAAACCAGACCAAGTACAATTACTGATACTTGTCCAATGACTCACAGATACTTATTACTGATAAAAAAAATTTAATTTTCATTTGACAGTTTTCTTAAAACACTACAAACTTTTGATTTTAGGTACAGTGGTGGAGCGCCAGGGCCCAGTCACAGCTGCAACCCTGGTGGTTTGTGTGAAAATGCCAAGTATCGGCAATGGTATCTGAACTGGTATCTGAACTGGTATCTGAGCATCCCTAATTGCTACCTTAAGCTAAGTATACTGTACTTCGCTTAAGAAAGTTTCTAAAGTTGGCATAATTTTTTTATGAATTGTGGCAGTTTTTTTTCTTGATTATCATCACACATTTTTTAGCCAATCTACTGCACTCATTTTCACTCTGAAATCAAAACTGAAGTTTGAAAGCAAACGGAAATGTGCAGTGAGACAAAATGCAATCAATCTTCATAAATAGGCCCCTTGGTAAGTAATGTAAAGACAATAGGTGTGAGTGTGCTTGCAAAAGCAGGTAGCAAACATTCATTACAAATTGTACCTCAAAAGTAGACACAATTGATAAGGAAATGCCTTTAGTTCAAATAGATCTCAAAGACAAGCATTGAAAGACAAACAGGGCAAAATAATGAAATGTTCTGCTCTGCTAACATAGCTGAAATGAAAAAGAAGAAGGCATCTTCTGCAGCAGCAACAAGGAAAATCAATTTTTAAACTAAATGGTAATGGTAGCATGGGATCTCTAGCAAAATAAAAACAAACTGTTAAACGACAATGTTTTTTTCTGTGGCACATGGTAAAAACTGAGTTTACCAACATGAACTAGAGGAGAACTTCACATAAGGGTCTATTCACTAAGCTGCCGAGGGCAACTGAGTGAACAACCGACCCCAAGTGAAGTGAGCCGAACACTGTTCGGCTATTCACTTCAGCCTTGTACGGCTGATTTCAGCCGTATATCGGCTGAAATGAGCCGTACATCGGCTTGCTTCGCATGGCTTCGGGTCGGCCGAACATGCTCAGCATGTTCGGCCGACCACCCCATAGTGTCACATAGGTCAGGGAAAAAAAAAACATTGAAAGGTTTACATATAATCAAATTCAGAGTGACAAGCTATTGACATCCTTAAAGAACTTTGGGCACATTTTTTTATTAACCCTTGCAGTGTGGATACCCCCGAACTGCAAGGGTTAAGTGCTCGTTTTCGTCCAGGGAGGAAAATAAAATTATACTCAACCGATCCTCTGAGACAGTTTGCTTCTATACCGCTCCTTCAAGCCTCTCTCCGCATCTCCTGCAGTGATCTAAGGATCCTCGAGTCATCACGTTGTATACAGTGCATAGGACGTGAGGACACGGTGGGACATACCATTGCTGCAACATAGGAGGAGACAGGCTGGAGGGAGCACTGTGACAGCTGGCCGGCTCCGAGGTTCAAATGAGTATAACTTTATTTTAGCACCTAGATGAAAACAAGCAGTTAACCCTTGCAGTGTGGGGGTAGTCCCGCTGGAACAGTTAATAAAAGTTTTGCCTGGAATTTTTCTTTAATACTGAGTTGCAGTGGTAGGCCTTTCTTATAGGGAAGGCAGCCATTCGAATAATCTGTATCTCAGTGGTATCACTGGTTTCCAGTGTAGTCATATTTTTTTAAACACGACTGGACAGTGACTCCATGGAGGTTTGTATAGGTTTAGATATTATGGAGCCTTTTAAATATCTAAAAAATGTTACAGCAGATTTTAGAAAGAAACGTTCCACTGAATCATAATCCATATCTAGTTACTGCCTATGTTTCAGTCATTCTGCCAATATAATGATAAAGTCCACATAATGGTAACTAATATAGCCCTGTAACAGTTGACAGCAACTAGCTTTTGAATTAGACTCTTTTTGTTGAAATGTTGAAAACCTTTTAGGAAGAAAACGCATTGATACAAAGTTTTCTGGTTCAATAAAGTATAAATCCCCACTTACTGGTTAGTACTTTTAAAGTGTATGGATTTTTCTGCTGGATGGTATGTGTGAAATGCGAGCGCGCATTGCAGCTGTAATCTGTCACAGCATCCTCACGCAAGACATTAGAGAAGTACAGGTCTCCGTTCAGACCCTGGGACACTCTTCTGCTCTGCACATTTGGCTCCATTGCTAGATGTACAAGAAAGGTAATAGAGTTAGCACATTAGGTAGGGTTGACTGAGCACACACTGGATATTAAACAGAGATGATACACAATTTATAATGGTTTATCTAGACCGGTGGCTGAAATAAAATGGATACATATCTTTCTCTTATAGGCAAACCCAGATTATTTTAGTATCAGTCAGAGGCATAACTAGAAACATCAGGGCCCCGGTGTAACAAACCATGAAGGGTCCCCCACCGCCATGGGAAGGCACTATAAACAGGCACCATGCCGTTAACAGTAAGGTTGCCGAGGTCTCCAGTAGACATGTGCACCAGCAAAAAATTTGTTTAGTTTAGTTTCGTTTTGAAACAAAACAAAAAAAAATTGTTTTTCGTTTTTCGGGTCCGAAATTAAATTAGTTTAAGATTTGTTAGCGGTAGTCCTGCCGAAATTCGTTTATGAAAAAAAAACTAAAAACTTTACTCTCCAACAAGCCGGCCAAACAACATGGAGTCGGCTTCAGGAAGTCAGGAAGCCGGGTAGCATCTCATTACCCGCTGCACGGCTTCCTGCCTGCTCCATGCAAAAGGAAGCACCGGTACTCGGTGAGTACCGAAAGCAAAATACCGGTACTCTATACCCAAAAACCGGTATTGGTGCATCCCTAGTTTTAATTCAAACTATTTTTTTTTATTGGGATAAGTAGATTGTTATGAAGGACAAGTAGATTTGGCCCCAGCTTTAGCCCTTGGACAAGTAGTTTTTTCAAAAATGTCCACACCCCTGTAAGCTATTTTTTATTAGTATCATTAGTACATTTAAATATATTTCACATATAGTCAAGACACACAGGCTTTGACAAATGGAAACCTCTATTACTATATGCATACACCAGCCTCCCCTACTTACAACTGCTCATCCAGAAAATGACTGGAGGAGGGAGACCAGGAGGAGGGTTGCATTGCAGAATGAGAGATGCCCCTTCATTTACAACAACTGGATCTAGGTTTTCTTTTGGCCATAGTGGAGATCCTGTGAAAGAAGGCATGCGGCAAGGTTAGATATTTGAAGTGAACTTTCATACACTGATACATTTTAAATCACTGAGTATGTTAGAATTGTCAAGGCATTTAATTTGTTTTTATGAGAATAAAGAATTCAAACAATCACGCAACAATTGAATGTATTGCATAAAGAACTGCATCTTTTAGATTGTAAGCCCTCACGGGCAGGACCCTCCTTACCATCTTGTCTTGAATTGTATTGTGATTGTAACATCTTCCTTATATTGTAAAGCGCTGCGCAAACTGTTAGCGCTATATAATTCCTGTATAATAATAATAATTAATTATTATCATACAGGATTTATATAGTGCCAACAGTTTGGACAACGCTTTACAAAATGGAGGGAGACAATACAGTTAACACTACAATTTCAATATGGGAGGGTTAGGAAGGCCCTGCTCATGAGAGCTTACAATCTAGTAGGAGGGGCAAGTGATACAAAAGGTAATAGTTGTGTAGGATGATTTAATGGAAGAAGTGAAAGGACAGTTATGTCAAGGTGGAATAGGCTTCCATGAAGAGATAAGTTTTCAAAGATCGCCAAAAAGGTTAACAGAGTAGGAGATAAGCAGACAGATTGGGATAAGGAGTTCCAGAGGATGGGAGGCACTCTGGAGAAATCCTGGAGGCGAGCATGGGAGGAGGAGACAAGACAGCAGGAGGTCTTGGGAGGAGCGTAGAGGGCAGTTTGGGTGTTATTTTGAGATGAGGCTGTTAATGTAGCTGGGGCAGAGTTGTAGTTGGCTTTGTAAGTTATTGTTAGTATTTTGAATTTAATTTGTTGGGCAAGTGGGAGCCAGTGGAGGGACTGGCAGAGAAGTGTAGTAAGATCACGGTAAGCATGTTAAGATCGATTGGTAAGGTGGACGAGTCTGGCAGCAGCATTCATGATAGACTGAAGGGGGGATGGCCTGTTTAGTGGTAGGCCAACAAGGAGGGACTTATAATAGTTGAGGCAAAATATTACAAGGGAGAGAATTAGAAGCTTTGCGGTGTAATTTGTTAAAAAGGGGCGAATTTTGGAAATGTTACGGAGGTTGAGTCGATAAGATTAGACAGTGATTGGATGTGGGCCTGAAAGAGAGCTCAGAATCAAGGATTACACTGATCACCCAGGCTTGACGGAAGGGGTTGATCGTTGTGCTGTTGGTTGTGATGGATAAGTCGGAGGAGGGGACATGGAGAGAAGGAAATATTATAAGCTCAATTTTGGACAGATTTAGTTTGAGGAAGTAGTGTGACATCCGTGTTGGTATGTCAGTGAGTGAAGTGCGAGGAGATAGAAGGGGTGAGCTGATGAGTGGATAGATAGATTTGGGTGTGGTCAGCATAGAGATGTTATTGGAAGCCATGGGAGTTTATCAACTGACCCAGCGAAGAGGTGAAGATGGAGAATAGAAGGGTGCCAAGGACAGAGTCTTGGGGGACTCCCACAGAAAGAGGAAGAGGAGAGAAGGAGGTAGAATTGTATATGAAACAAAAATATCACATGTCTGTATATATTTATCTGGCTTTTAGAGGCAGCACACCATAAAAATATTCTTTCACAGAATGGGCTGTAGCTTTTAAAAATCATAACTAGATTATAATATGTAGCCACTTTTTTTATACAAAGAGTGCTTACAGGGTTTTTTTTAAGCATAAAGCAAGAAAACTAATTTCTTATTTTGCTATTAGCTACTGATTTTGACTCTGTTTTTTAGAACTGGAAACTTACTAGAGACTTGAAGTAAAATCTTATTCGAAAGAGCTGTCCCATGCTGGTTGCGAGCAAAGCACTGATATTCCCCTTCATAATCTTCAGGCCTACCACCCCCATAAATGTCTATGACAAGGGTTCCTGAACGTCTGCGAAATGAGACTTTCGGATCCTTAGCAACATTGTAAAATTTTCCATTCTTAGTCCAAGTAAATCTGGAAAAAAAAAAAACATAGGTAGATAGACAGTCAAACAAAATAGATATTGTGGGTAATATTAAATGTTAATATTACTTATGCATAATTTGCACTACATACTTCCTATCAGCTACACATGAAAAAGGCTGCTAGTTCACTGAAGGTGAAGCACACCGCACACCACCCCAGGACATTCAGTGACCACAAAAGCTTTTTCTTGCCAGCTTCTCCTGAACCCTCCATTCCTTCTGCAGGGAGCCCAGCTAAAGCAAAGCCCTGCATGGCAGATCGGCAGAATAGACATGTTGAGGCGAGCCAACACAGCCTGCCCTTAGATGGAATATGTAAGTTTGCCGACACTGAATTAAATATCTTCATCCATTTTCATATAAAACTCAAACTACATTTAATTAATTGTATGTGTCTAAATCACCCTTCTAAGTGACACTCAATTTAGAAATAAACCACAACTTTTCTTCCTAATAACAAATCTCCAGGCCCAGATGGTTTTTCTAATGTGTATAAACTTGTTAAAAATACCCTTGCTGTTTATCTACATCAAATCAATAATAATGGAGTCACCTCTGCCTCTTTCTTTCCAGAAGTGCTTAGGGCTATTGTTACAGTTCCAAAGCCAGGGAAGAAGCATTTGTCACCCCAACATTTTCTCTATGTTAGCCTGGAAAGTCTTGCTCCATTTAAAAAAGCCCTTCACCCTGCTCTCTCCACTTCCTATTTCACTCACTATCTTTGACAGCTTTATACCACACTAATCGATCCAAACATGGCATGCGAAAAGTATTTTCATACTTTTATATACAGACTCTGGACTTGGGCCATTTTCAACATGATTCTGAATATGGCCTACCAGACCAGGAATACCTCTACTATTTGTAAACAACCCATTTCCTCCAGCAAACAAAATCCATAGTCTTTGCAATCCCCCAAACCGGCAATTCTTTAACTCCCCTAAGCCATGAGCTAAAAAAGAATCACCACCTACACGATAAATAAACTTTTACTAAATCCCCACTTCTCTTTAAATGAAAAAGCAACCTTGGAGCTTTTTAGGCCTCATTCACATTGGGAGATTTGGAATCCCTACGGATTCCTGTTTATATGCAGCCGCTGTACCTGTTCAAATAACGAAAGGGTGCTCTATAAACACTTTTGTTTTCACATGTAATATACGTAATTAAGCTGTTTTGTTTTACTTTAATACAGATATAAATTTATTTGCCTAGTCTGATCTCATATTACTTTTTGAATTACTTACGTGGGATGTGGATTTCCCTGAGCCTCACACTCAATGATGATGTTATCACGTGGATCAACAATATAATTTTTCACAGACTGCTTAGTAATGGTTGGTGGCTGAATAACTGAAAAAAATATAAAAGAAAAAGTTAGACTAAGTGTTAAGCATTAAGTGTTCTGAGCACTTCCTAAGCCTCACATCCAGTAAATTGGTGTATCTGTAAAAAATAAGTCAAGGCAACTGGACTTGCTGTATTTTTCTTGAAGATGTTTCACTGGTCATCCAACCAGCTTTCTCAATTAAGAATGACTTGTACAAAAAATTATCTGGGAATAAATATGGTGAATGTTGCTCCAAGCCACGTAATCTGTTAGTCACAACCAGGTGTTGATTGCATTTGCATAATTGGAGTCTAGGAGGTGTTATTAACCTGCCCAGAGAGAGTACCAGTAAGGGTGAAAAGCATAAAAAAAGAATTTGGTGTCTGAGAAACTCAGAAACGTTTTTAAAAAACATCACATCCCCATATACAATGACCTGGATAAAAGAGAACCTTCACAGACTAGTAAACTGGTGGATCCGAAGTTAAAATATCAAGACAGCTCCTGCCTGCATTGTAAAAATACTGTATTTACTAGCAAATAAGCTTTGATCTATGAGATTTTGACCTTCCAAACCAATAATCTTTGAGCTTTTCCATGTTCAGTTTCCAAATACAACAAACACACGAGCAATCTGGCAATATGTGAATAACATTAAAGTGTATCTACACTTTAGTAGCCAAACTGGGATAACAACTATTTTATATGTGTTACATGTTCTCATCCACATAGCATACTTTTTAAAAATCTGCTTATATAACACTTTTTTTGTTGTAAATTCGGACACAGGATTTGAACATAAAGGGTTAAAAATATAGATGAAAGGAAACTCATTGGGGGGAATTTATCAAGGGAGTTGCTCCACTTTTCTTTAAGTGACACATTTTCCACGTTATTTGCACCTTATTTATCAATGCAGTCTAAGCCTTGATAATAAATGTAATTTTCATTAGACATGTTGGGGGGAAGTTATCATAGCAATTGCGAGTGTTTGAACTTGCACGGAATATATTTGCACCAGATTTATCAAGCTAGTGTAATGTTGTTGATAAATGAGGTTTAATAGACTCCAGGAAAAAAGACCTCTAACTTCAGGCAAAAAGCTTAACTGTCGCATCTTGAAGAAGTGGTCACGGGGACTTCTTAAGTTGTGACTGTTTTCTTAGGTGATGCTCCAGTTTCATACAGCCCCGGAACAAGTGCAGATGAAAACTGCAGGTGCAAGCTCTGAAGAAAACAGGTGCAAAACAGGGGCAAAAAACATGCAATTGAAAATGTATTGCAAGCTCTGAAGAAAACAGGTGCAAAACACATGCAAAAAACATGTGCAGTTGGAAAAGTAGTGCAAGCTTTGGGCAGAACACGTGCAGTTGGAAAAGTAGTGCAAGCTCAGGTAAAAACAGGGGCACATGAAGATTTGCACGAGATTTGCACATAAAAAAAAATGATCTAAGAGGCTAAAACTGTCATCATTGCTTTGATAAATTCCCCCCATTGTGTCTCTAGTCTGTGTGGGGACAGCCAGAGTTTCTTGTCACTTTGAAAATATACAGAGAAGCTTGCAGTCTGTCCTGCTCAACAGAAATATCTAAAAGTTAATATTTTGTAAAAATATATGTTTTTAGGTTGTGTGACTAGAAACACATAAGATAGTGTGTTTTCTCCAATTTGATTGCAAAAGTATAAATGCATATTAAAGTACATCTACAAATATTTATGTGCCTTCTTTAAAGAAACTTGGCCCTTGGTGTTTAGCCTTTTAACCCCTTCGTGACGGGAGACGTACACTGTACGTCCCGCCACAAAGGGACCAAATGACTCCTCACGTACACTGTACGTGACTAGTTATTTGCTGCATTAGAGGGCTGGTAACTGCTGAGAATCAGCGGTTACCATTCATTAATGGATGCCTCAGTATAGAGGCATTCATTAATGAAAGGGTTAACCTTTTTCAGACACCTGATACCTTAATATCGGGTGTCTGAGAGTCAAAGCAGAGCGGGCAAACATGCCGAATTTGGCTTATTTAACACGTAAACACATTAAAATTGTATGACAAGTTTTAAACAATCATGCAGCTAGCCAGTAGTTCTGTGTATTTTCACTTGGCAACAAGCTAGAAGCAAACTGGACTCTTAATTTAAACTTACGCTCTCGTTGAATGATTGCTGTTAATATCCATGACAGCAAATAGAAAGTTGAAGAGAAAGAGTTAGTGAAAACACAAAAAATAATAATGTACAAATGTACAAGCACAGGTGTGAGCTATAACAAAAAATTCAACTGGAAAAGTAGTCATTTACAAAAAAATACAAATCTTAATTTTCATCCTGCTTGTTTGCTCATCTTGTCAGTTTATAGACCTACCACAGTCATCATCCTTCTCATCACTTTTTTAACTCATCAGACATACTGTACTTTGACCTGAGTTATACCTCTTTCTCATGTATGTTTCTCACCTACTGCTTAACATGCTGCTTACCGCTCTAAACATCCTCTCACCTTCACCTAATTTTACATGCAACCTTTCACCATTTCTCAGATGTTCTCATATATTTCCCTCCAAATGACTGTCATGGTTCTATAACTTCCTTCCTCCTTATCTTCCACATCCCTCCTGCAAAACTCAACCATTTGTCAGACCCCGGTGTAGTGTTATGTAATTCCAACGTTTAGCCCTCGTTCACACCTGAACGTTTTGTAGCGCGTTCTACGCTCGACGAACGCTCTACAAAACGCTCAAACATCTAAATCCCATTGTATTCAATGGGTCTGGTTCACACCTTGGCATATTTCAGCCCGTCCCTAACGCGCTACAAAACGGCCCACGCCTGAAAAGGTACATGTACTACTTTGGGCCGTTTTTGTTGCGCGTTTCCATTGGGATACAGCCAAGTAGCCCTCGGAAACGCGCGTTTGTCGCACGATTTTTTTACCGCGAAACGCGGTAAAAAAAAACGCGCGACAGACGCGCATATGCAATACGCCTAGGTGTGAACCAGGGCTTAGAATTGAAGAAATATTTACAACAGAAGTGTTTTGAACCCTCCTGGCCTGACATAGAAGATCTTGGGATCATGGGTACTTGCACAGGAAGCGCTGCACTATGTTTATTCCATTATCACACACTACCTTTTCAGGCTGTAGCTAGCATGGGATAAGCCATAAGTTTCAAGAGCTTCCAGCAGCTCTGACCTCCTGTTCACCAGTCACACAATCTAAAACACTGCATTGTTAAGTTTCGCTTGCAATGTGGCACAAGGGTGATTGAAAGGGTCTAGTAGCACTGATAGAAGGTGTGTCTGGTGAAGGACACACAGGATGAGGCCTATGAAGAGAGGGGGGGGGGGGGACAGACATAA
>NW_017308068.1:183303-220130 GCF_000935625.1 Nanorana parkeri
CAGAATTGACAGGTTCCAACACCAAATGAATTGGCACCACAAAGTCCTGCAGTGTGCCTCTTGCTGCAACCTTCCCAGGTACCAGAAAGTGCCCAGTTGATAATAATATTTACCGTCCCTGCCTATGTTTACTAAACCAGGTGTCAGTGGTCACGCGTACTCTGCTGCTGCTCCATGTGAAGGTGAACGGCAGTATTCACTAGCTGGTATCAGAGCAGTTAAAACACAGATGGCTTTGGCAAACTATCCTTCAGTGAAATAAAGTGCTCCCGACTCCCGATGTGTTAAGATAACGGAGAACACACTCACCAGAGATCCATGACCATATAACTCAATAAACGTAATTGTGGTGAGTGTCTTTCATGGATGGGATAATCACTCTTCTAATTAAACAAATCCTCTTTTTCGTATTACACAGCAGGTGCCGCTCACTCAGCGAGGGGAGAAATCCAATATAGAAGAGTAATAAATGCGCCAAATGGTGAAGTATGTAAAAAACAATGTATTGCAACAATAAAACACACTTACAAGATAGCCAGAATGAAATCGCCTTGAAGCAAACGATAAATCGATAATTCCACCTAAGCAAACCGGAACCAGAAATCCACGTGTTTCGTCCCTTGACTTTTTCCAGGAAAGGTTCACATGCTGTGAACCTTTCCTGAAAAAGGTCAAGGGACGAAATGTGCCAGAAAGGATAGAACACGTACTGAGATTACACCATAGGTGACTAGCAGGTGGATTTCTGGTTCTGGTGAGGCCACTACCTAAAGTTGTAGAAAAAATTCCAGCACAATGGGCGAAGAGGGTTCTTTGCAGTAAGAGCGGTTAAGGTCTGGAACTCACTGCCCTCGGCAGTGATTTCAGCCAAGAGTGTAGATTTGTATAAGGAACGTTTGGACAATTTCTTGAGGGACCGTAATATCCAGGGATACCAGTATCCCTAAGAATGAGATGATGCGTGGACCTATATGGGTTGGACTTGATGGACGTATGTCTTTATTCAACCCCAAATACTATGTAACTATGTAACGTACTACACCATTTGGCGCATTTATTCCTCTTCTATATTGGATTTCTCCCCTCGCTGAGTGAGCGACACCTGTCGTGTAATACGTAAAGGAGGATTTGTTTAATCAGAAGAGTGATTATCCCATGCATTAAAAAAACTCACCACAATTACGTTTATTGACCATTGAGTTATATGGTCATGGATCTCTGGTGAGTGTGTTCTCACTTATCTTAACACATCGGGAGTCGGGAGCACTTTATTTCATAGGATCTTTGCACAAAAGCACTTTATAAGAATTTACTAAGGACTATTATTGAATATTGTCATATTGATTATTATTAATATGTTTGAAAATGTATGTTTATGAAAATGTACACATTGTTTGGAAGTTTATGCACGTTTATGAGCAGTAGCGCAGTGCACATGATTTATCAATTTATTTATAGCACAGCAGCTGACACTGTTTAGTGTTATCAGTGCATTTTCTTTAGGAGAACATTTAGCGCAGCACATTTATATATATACACAAACTATCATTCAAACAGTGGACGTGTGGGCAGTTTGGGGATGGATTTGTTTTCGGCTACAGCACCTGGGGAAGGGAAACCTGGTGTGAGAAGTTTGCTACTGGAGATCTGGTATGAGAAGTTTACTACTGCACATTGTGTGGGTGATGGCAAATGCTGAGGTTCCAACCTCTTTTTACGGCTTTCTGTCTGACCCCATGACCCTCTTCACTGCTGGAGGTCAAACAAAAAGAGCCTTCTAATTAACCTTTGTTCCCTCTTGCTCAATGCGCAAAGGCAGTTGGCGATGTGCAAGAGAAATGTGCTGAAGCAGGGAGAAGCAGCAATTGAAGAAGCAGGAGGTTGGTGCCACTGAGTTGTCTCCTTTAGGTGCTGCTACCAGTGAACTCTGTGGCAGAGTTTCATATGGTTGTGCATGTATGTCATGCCTAAGTGGCTTTTCCTGACCTATCCACTGCAAGCATAGGCTGCAGGCCACAGAGTACTGTCGGACCCGCTTTGGAGATAACATGTGCTGGTGCCTGTGTGTCAGTGCCACCAAACTGATGGCTGCTACTTGCTGTCCTCTGGGAAGTAATCCTAGCCTTTATCAACCTGCTCCCTCATCCAGCACTTTGCTGCTCTTCTACCGCGCCGCTCCCTGAAGCCACCTCATCCTCCACAAAAAATTATCAGCTGCTGACACTGTTGCCTTTTGCTGCTACTGTCTGTCTGCTTTTTCCTGCCTGGAGCATTACTTTCTTAGGATATTCTGTGTTATCCCCCTCACTGCTCAACCCACTGTCTTACATAGTTACATAGTTTTTGAGGTTGAATAAAGTTACAGGTCCATCAAGTTCAACCTATTGTGTGTATGTATGTGATTCTGCATGTGTATGCGTGTGTACGAGTCCCTGTGTGATCTTGTTTTTAAGGGTACCTGTACCCCTGTATGTTACAACAATCTCAGCTGATACCACTGCTTGTGGCAGCGAGTTCCAGTCCCTAACCGCTCTGAGAAGAAGCCCCTACGCCCCTTGTGGTTAAATCTTTTCTCCACCAATTTTAGGTGGTGGCCTCTAGTCTTTGTTATAGAGTTTACAGTAAAAAGTTTGTTGATGTTGCCATCGCCATTGAACATCTTGTACATCAAAATCATGTCCCCCCTTAATCTCCTTACTTCCAGCGTAAACAAGTTTAAATTTAGTAACCTTATCTCATAGCTTTGGTCCTCCATCCCCTTAATTATTTTAGTTGCCATTCTCTGCACTCTTTCCAGCTCAAGGACATCCTTTCTGTGGATAGGTGACCAAAACTGGACAACATACTCCAGATGAGGCCGAACTAGTGATCTATAAAGTGGCAAAATTATAGATTTGTCTTTACAGTACATTCCTTTTTAATACAAGACAGTACTCTGCTCGCTTTGTTTGCCGCAGCCTGGCATTGCAAGCTACTATTCAATCTGTGGTCTACAATGACCCCCAGATCCTTTTCCATTTCTGACTTTCCTAGTAGAGTACCCATTATTGTGTATTCCTCTTGCCTATTTTTAACCCCAAACTGTATTACTTTACATTTTTCAACATTAACCACTTGAAATCCACGGTGTTAAATCCCCTTCCCGTCCAGGCCATCTTTCAGTATTCAGAGCTGCAGTATTTTGACTGACATTTATTCTGTCATGCAACGCTGTACTGAAATTAATTTTATACCATTTTTGATAGAGCTTTCTTTTGGTGGTATTTAATCATCACTGGGGTTTTTATTTTTTACTATATTAAGGAAAAATTACCGAATTTTTTTTTTTTAAACAAGTTTCCCCTATATTCATTTATAAAACATTTATTATTACCCAATTTTTTGGCAAAATATAAAACGTGGGGTCACGTCAGATAAAAAACACCAAACATGTCAAGTCTTAAAATTGCGCGCGCGTGCGAAACCTCAAAAAACTACAATACCCAAAATTGGCCATAGGCGACGCTTTAAAAGCTTTTAGCGCTCATCAGTTTAGTGTTATCAGTGATTGATGGTCCTAAAATTATTGCTCACACTCCGATGTTTGCGGCGATATGTAACATATGTAGCGCAATTGTAATTTTTGCGCGCTGCCGCATCTGACGCGTATTTACGTTTATATGTGGGTAAACGTGGGGTTGGGGGACTTAGACATTTTTTTCATTATTTTTTCACTTTTAAAAAATTTTTTTACACTTAATGTTATTGCTATCACATAGGGCAGTGATGGCGAACCTTTTTGAGCCGGAGTGCCCAAACTGGATCACTAAACCAACTTATGTATCTCAAAGTGCCAACCCTTCAATTAGACCTGAATACTCTCAGGGGGGCTCTGCAGTTCTGAAGTGGTCTGTACGGGCTCTCAGGGGGCTGTGCGGCTCTCAAGTGGGCTCTGTGGGGTTTCTGGTGGTCTGTACAGGCTCTCAGGGGAGCTGTGCAGCTCTCAGACGGTCTATTATGGCTTTTGGGTGGGCTCTGTGGTCCCTCTGGTGGTATGTATGGGCTCTCTGGGGGGCTGTGTGGCTCTCTGGGGGGCTATAAGGGTTTTCAGGTGGGCTCTCAGGTGGTCTGTTTGGACTCTCAGGGGGGCAGTGTGGCTCTCGGGTGGTCTATAAGGCTTTCAGGTGTTTTATATGGGCTCTCTGTGGGGCTTTTCTGCATTGCTGTATAATTATCATACTACAAGTCCCAGCAATACATTATAATGAAAGTCAGCACTACACAGCAGAGGCGTAACTAGATAACAATCCACCTGTGGACCCCCAAAGAAGCTGATGAAGCAGAGATCTGGTGCGGCGGCAGCACTCGAGGAGGGGGAGCGCGCAGCCAGCACATACAAGTGATCGGCAGGCTATAGAGCCGCCGATTGTATGTCAAACAGCCGGTAGCGGCTGTGTACAACAGACGGGTTTTTTCTTGCCCGTGTGCTGTCCATTTTTCACAACGGGCGGACGCCAAGCGGTTGAACCTCATCTGCCATATAGTTGCCCACTCCCCTATTTTATCCAGGTCCTCCTGTAATGTTATAGTGTCTATGTCCATGTCTATTACCCTCCCAATTTTAGTATCAGCAAACATGGAAACATGGCTATTCACGCCCTCCATGATATCGTTACTAAACAGGTTGAATAGTATGGGGCCTAGCACAAAACCCTGGGGCATGCCACTCATGACCCTAAACCAGGGGTGCCCACAAGGTCGATCGCGATTTACCAGTCGGTCGCGTAGCGATCGCTGGTAGATCGCCATGTCCTCTCCGCGCCGCTTCTCTGGAGAGACGCTCGGCAAGGATCTGACAGCCGGCGCCTCTCTCTCCCCTCACTGCTCGTCCGTTCTGTCACAGCGGCTCCGAGTGCTTTCACTTCTCGTCGGATCCCCCGCTGCCTCTGCCCGGGAGAGCAGGGGGGATGCAGAGGAGAAGCTGAGCCCATTTGTGCGTGGCCGAGCGGCAGAGGATCGGTACATGTCAGTAGTATGTACCAATCCTCTGTGCAGGACAAACACTGGAGCGATCGTCTGATCACTCCAGTGTTTGTAAATAACTGGGGACACATAGTAATATGTGTCCCCAGTTATAAATGAATGAACAGGATGTGATTTACATTCTCCCCATTGACAATTACATTGTCAATGGGGAGAAGCACTCTGTACAGAGGCTCCTCCCCATTCAGAAACTGCTGGATAGTAAATATTTTCTGAATGAATGGGAAGCCTCTGTGCTTTCCATTCATTTAGAATAGAGGCTGCAGAAAAAAAGATTGAGGACTGTGTCCTCAATTTCTTTTTCTATTTTAAAAGGGAAATATCAGGGGGCTTTTTAGATCCCTAATATTTCCTCAAAGCCCCCCCAAGAGTTAAAAAATAAAAAATTTACGAAAATTTAAAAAAAATTAAAATAAATAATGAAAATAAAATAAAAAAATAGTAAAAAACCAATCTGAAATGAGTCTAGGGTCATGTAGGGTCTTACTCCATTTGCAAATACCAGTCCTCCTAAGAGCACAGAAGGAATGTGCATTGTTGTAATCTTTCTCCTGTGGTAAGTTTGAAATGGAATGCTCAAATAGATCATCCTCATAGCCAATTTGATGCTATTAACACGGGAAGAGAGTGCATCAGCAATTCTGGCAGAAAACTGGTGAAAAAAACTGACAGAAAAAGGAGATAAAATGATACAGACTTTGAGTTGTGCCTTGCCTCTACTGTGTGTGGCCCTACCACTTCTTTGTCCTGAAGGACCTGCTTGCCCCCAACTATCTTCATGTGCAGCACTGTTGCATCTGCTTTTAAGTTTGCCTGTCATTTTTATTTTGGTAAGGTCGATGCCTACATTTTATTTTTACTTGGGATAGGGAAGTAAGGTGCTATGCTGCGCAGAAAAGGCAGATCAAAAAGCAGTTCAGAAACAAGTAAATTAACACATATCAACACAAAATGAAACCCAACATATCACCAAGGCAAATTTAAATCTGGTAGCAGAAAAAAAAAAAAAAAAAATATTAGAAGAAAGCAGCTTTTGCTACTGGGGCAGCCCCAAAAGGGTACTACTGCCCTTAAATTAGGCACACACTAAAGTTAAAGAAAACAAAAACCCAATAATGAGAAAACAAAAAGGAAAAGGGGCACCAACAGCTAGCAAACAATAACATTTGTGGCTGAGACAGATATTAGTCCTAATAAGGTGTGTAAGGGTTAAATTAAGAACTGTGAACACAGGGAGAGCAATAATGTAGTCCATCACTGCAATTTAGAGAACTATAGCACAGTTAAGCAAGAGATTATTCTCTACCTACAGATTGTCAGCTCTCTCTACAACAGCTACAACACACTGGCATTCTGGGATTGATTTAACCCCTTCATGACTGAGGCCTTTTTTTTCAATTTTTTTGCACCCATGTTATATTCCACATTTTAGGCCTGAAAATTACTTAAAACCCCCAAACATTATATATTGTCTGAAAGCCAAGACCCTATAGAAAAAAAAAGGTGGCAGTTGCAAATTTTTATGTTGCACGATATTAGCGCAACTCCTTATAAAACTCCAATAGATTGTGAAAAATGTCCCAAAACACAATTACATACCCATTGTTTTAATAAAATATAAAAGATGAGGTTACAATGAGTAAATAGATACCCAACACGCCCAGGTTAAAAATTGTGTGCGTCCGTGAAACGGCGGCAAAATTCAGTACCCCAAAAAGTCCAAAGACAACGCTTTAAAAGCCCCCACAGGTCATCAGTTTAGAGATGCCCTAAAATTATTGCTCTCACTCCGGCGTGTGCGGCGATACCCAACATGTGTGGCGCATTCGTCGCTTTCATACGTAGGCGCACCCGACGCGCATGCTCGCGGGGGCAAGGAACTTTACATTTAAAAAAAAATGATTTTTAGATTTATTTTATTTAATGTTCATTTTGTTATTTTTTTTTACTTGACTTTAATTGCTATCACATAGGGGGGCTTACAAGCCCCCCATGTGATAGCAGATGGTGGGGACAGGTACTCTTTAAGGTGATGCTGGGGGTCCAAAAGACCCCCAGTGTCAACTTTACACTCCAAATAAGCTATTGAAGGACTTTTGTATTTTTTAAAATTCTTTTTCATGTATCTTTAATTTTTTTTTTTTTTTTTGCAACTTTCATTTTTTTTCCTATTTTTTTTCCACTTAACTTTAATATCACATAGGGGGGTTTCTTAGCCCCCCTATGTGATAACAATAAAGAGATGTGACCGGTCCTCTTTATGGAGACCCCTAATGTCACCCCAAAGAAGCTAATGAAACAGAGATCTGCATCTTCAAGTTTCCAGCTTCTGAAGCTGGAGAGTGACACAAGAATGTGGAAGTGATGTAATATACATCACTTCCGCATTCTGACACCGGAGAGGGGAACGGAGGGAGATCATGTACCGATCTCCCTCTGATCCCCTGTCACAGAGCCTGGGCTCAGCAGAGCTCGGGACCAGCGGGAGGGAGGGCCGCGGAGGGGACGCACATACCGGCACGTTTTACAAGCGATCCGCCAGCTCTATAGCCGGCGGATCGCTTGTATGTTAACAGGCATTGTTGCCTGTTTTTAAATCCAGGTAGTTTCCTGCACATGTGCGCCGTTAACAGGCCGTCTTTCGACGGCCTGTTACATCCAGGAAGCTCCCGGCCATCCGTTTTTTTTTACGGCCGGCCGGCATGGTTCAATTTACTCCAACAGGGGGAAAAAATTCCTTCCTGATCCCACAAGGCAATCGGATATTCCCTGGATCAACAATCTCTGATGCTTAATATACCTATAATAACTCAAGATCCAGTAATATTCGGTGCATTTAGGAACACATCCAGATTTTTTTTTAAACAATTAACTGAGCTAGCTAGAACTAGCTCCTGGGGGAGTCTATTCCACACTTTCACAGCTCTGACTGTGAAGAATCCTTTCCGTATGCAAAGGTTAAACCTCTTTTCCTCCAGAGGCAAAGCATGCCCCCTTGTCCTTTGCAGTAACCTTAAAGTGAATAATTTGGCACCAAGTTCACTATATGGACTATTTATGTATTTATACATAGTGATCATGTCCTCCCTTAATCGCCTCTTCTCCAGAGAGAACATATTCAGGTCAGGTTATCTCTCCTCATAGCTGAGCCTCTTATGAGTTTGTGCGCCCTTCGTTGAACTCTCTCCAGTTCCACAACATCCTTTTTGTGAGCTGGTGCCCAAAACTGAACTGCATATTCCAGATGTGGTCTTACTAATGCTTTGTACAGGGGCAGGATGATGTCTCTATCTCTGGAGTCTACACCCCTTTTAATACAAGAAAGTATGTTGCTTGCTTTAGAAACTGCGGCTTGACATTGCATGCTATTATTGAGTCTATGATCTACCAGTACACACAGATCTTTCTCAATCATTGACTCCCCCAAACATTCTCCCCCTAGAGTGTTTAACCTTAGATGAATTGTATAGAGTCAACTGAATCTAGATATTAATTAAAATGTTCAAATTAATAGTTAAAATAACAACCCAAACAAAATAAAATATGTGAATCTAGCATGAGCATTAGCATCTTTACATGTAATATTCTCTGGAACTTACGGTCCAAGGGAACTTCAATACCACAAGCCAGATGGAACAGGAAAACTATTAAGGGTATCCATAAAACAGGTTGAGACATTTTGCTTCTCAGGGTGCAAGGTGAGCTGCCTTTAAGCTTTCTATAACCAGATCTGAGGAAACACAAAAGCATTAATAAGTAAACAATTGAATCTATTCTCAAAACAGCCTTAATAATTATTGGTCCTGCCTAAAGTGTATTTCCACTTTTGCAGCTAAATTGGAATAACACCTATTTTATATTGTTACATGTTCCACTTCCCAAAAATATTATTTAGCTTTCTCTTTGTATGTTATATTAAGGAGGGGGCTGGGGAGTAATGTTTGCCATAATTACCACTGTCTGTACTGTGCTGGCAGATATAATTATCAGTTGCAAACAATATTTAAACACTGTCTGCCCTAACAAAAAGTTAAAGATCTTAAGGCTTAGGTGGTACACTGCCTGGTAATAAAAAAAAAAAATATGCCTTGTAGTTTATCTCTTATCTCCACAATGCCATTTATTTTAAGAAATATAAGCTTCCTGTAAAGTCATATGTATAAACCTGCTTCAACTGAAAAGGTAAGAATTATCTGAAAAAAAAGCTTAGATTTGCTGTGTGAATGGGAACACATAACAAACATGTTAGGGATGCACCGATATATCGTCCGCCGAAACATATCGCCAAAAATGGCACTTTTGGCAAAATGCCGAAAGTGCCATTTTCTGGCCGATATAGCGGTGCATAAATTCTTTCTCTCCTCCCCACTAGGCGCTGCTCTGTGTCCCAGCGGGGAGGAGAGAAACTGTCACAGGCGGCCGAGCGCTGTGGGAGAAGAATGCTGTGAGCGGCCGACGTCTCTCCTCCCCGGCACCGCTCAGCCTCCTGTCACAGATCGGGAGAGCGGTGTGGGGGCAGAGAAAGCCAGCTCTGTCACAGCAGGCTGAGCTCCACTCACTCAGCGTGTCAGGAAGGAGAGTGGTACAAACACTCAGCGATCAGTGATCGCTGAGTGTTTGTAAATAATTGAGGACATAGTATGTTTACTATATCCTCAATTATGAATTGTGACCTACATCACCTCCTGTTCATTCATGATTGTGGATATAGCAAACATACTATGTCCTCATGTTATGAATGAACAGGAACACTCAGTAAAGTGGATTCCTGTTCATTTATATCATGGGACTCTGTGTCCTCAATCTCTTTTTCTATTTTAAAAGGGAAATATCAGGTATCTGTTTAGACCCCCAATATTTCCCTGAAGCCCCTTAAAGTAAAAAATAAAATATTTATAATGAATAAAAAATATATATATATAAAAAAATAAATTAAACATTTTTAAAAAGTTAAAATAAAAAACATTTTTGGTTTCGGTTTTGAAATTTTGAAAGGTTTCTCAAATTTGATTGCAAAAGTTCATATACGCGGTAAGATATGAAATTCTGTGGCAGGGCACGTTGGTGAGGTCTTGCTCAGCTCTGCCATCAATACACATACATCAAACAAAAAGGATTCGGGCCGCCTATTTAGTATAGCCAGTCCAAGGGTTAATTTACTGACCGGGACAGACCATAAGTGTTGAAGTTATTTGAAACATAATTTATTCAAGTATCAAGTATCAAGACGCCGCACATGCAATGCCTGGACTAACCCCTAACAGAGAAGATACACCGTGTTAAAGGTCTTAACTTAGGGCTCATGGCACTTCCCATCTATCGCTGATATCCCGCAAGGAAATAGCTTACTTCCAACATCCTAAGTGGAACGATTAGAAGCAAAACCTAAACTACAGGAGGATAATACAACTAAAAATAAGCAAAGGAAAAACCTAATACCCTGTGATATACGGATATAAATACCCTGGAAACTAACAGGTTGATAAACTATATGTTACCAAAAAGAACCAACACGAGAAAAACAAAGTATCAAAACTAGAACAATCCACCCGCAATAAACGGGCCGAGTTAATTATATACGGAAAGGACATCCAATGTACTAAATAACTGCTATACTTAACTGGGAAACTGCCATAAGCCTTGACGGAGGTGTTAAAGTGCCCATACACCTCACAATTATCTGCAGATTTTCTGTGGTCAGATGGAAAAAGTGAAACAAATTGGCCCAGGAGGAGATTTCTCCATCCACACAGTTAAGTGTAGATGGAGGAATCTGTTGCACCTTTTCCATCTGACCACAGAAAATGTGCAGATAATTGTAAGGTGTATGGCCAGCTTTACAATATAAAAGGGGATAGATAGTCCTAACAAAGGCCACGAAAGCAACAGTCAGCTCTGGGTTTTTTCTACTCTGTTTTTAACTGGTCGATAAAAAGAGATTGGCCATGTTTGTTTTTCTTTTGTTTTGATACTTGAATAAATTATGTTTCAAATAACTTTAACACTTATGGTCTGTCCCGGTCAGTAAATTAACCCTTGGACTGCCTATACTAAATAGGCGGCCCGAATCCTTTTTGTTTGATGTACTTCTATATTGGTTAATGATATGGTAAGACAAACCGAACTTTAAGGGTAAAAGACTGGAGCTATTGAATCTCCAGAAGCGAAACAACCACCTTTTTTTCTACACATACACATCAGTTGCAAATGAGATTGGTGCATGTGCATTCTCACAAGTGATCGCTTTCAAGCATAGTGGTCCAGCTTTAGGGATAATCAAATCAAGAGAATCACTGTTTCATCACTGTACATATATTAATGTCATCATTCTCTGCAGACTGGGCAAATCTGCATGCATCTGCAGGGAAAGAGAAATATTTGCTCATCACAATCAATCTTTCAGATTGTTTAATTATGGGTGAAAAATAAGGATTTTACACCACAAATACCGTATTTGCCAGCGTATAAGACGGGTTTTGAAACCTTAAAACATCCCCCAAAAATCGGGGGTCGTCTTATATGCCGGGTACATACAGAAGGATATGGTATACTGTATGTAGCTTCGGCTACATACACAGTATACCGCGCTGAGCCAATTACGGCAGGCTTTGTATTAATGAATACAACGCCTGTATTCATTAATACAAATCAGACAAAAAAAGTTTTCTTTAGCTCTTGGCACTAATAGCTGCCAGCTGAACAATCCACTTGCTGTTGCACACTCAAAGTTTTCAACAGTTTATCACAGTTTTTCACACAGACTTGAGGGGCTGCTCATCCAAGGCTCTGGGGCTTCCACCATCCCCCCGACTATGTAACACGGTAGTCTCCGGTCACATCACCGTCCACCGACCGCAGTCAGCCAAGATTGACGCGCCTTTCATCAGAATCAAAACCCATGTTGGGTTAACAGACAGTGTGGCCTCTCGTTTGTTGTTAAAGCCTGATGAAAATGTTTGTTTGTGAGTACTTTTATCCCTTGTTTTATTTATTGTAATAAACGATTTTACACACGGAGGTGGCGCTCTGTTACCTCTTGTTTTTCATTAATACAAAGCCTGCCGTGATTGGCTCAGAGACTGAAACCCGATTGTGGCTCGGGGTTACCGCTTATGGTACTGAAAATTAACCCCGAGCCACACTCGGGAATACCGCCATGGATGTTAGTGGGTGCATTTAAACATTATTTTGGGCTATACTCGTCTTATAAGACGAGTATAGCCCAAAACCTATATTTTAACACAAAAAGTAGGGGGTCGTCTTATACGCCGGCAAATACGGTATTTTGACACAAAAATATATAAACAGGAATTTGTTAGAAATGTATAAGTTCAAGGCAAGCTAACAGATTTAAAACATATTATGTTTTCTTTAGCAACAATAATAGTGATCAGAAACTGTAAAATGCATGTAATAGTGTTTTTGTTTCCTTATAGTGAACCAGTGCTTTGCCCATACAGACTCTACAGAATAACGTAAATAATATACTTTCTTTTTCTTCACTCTTCTTTTGCTATGTTCAGCCCCCAGGAGTGAAGGAAAATACCCTTTTCCCACCCTCCTTCAACATCGCAGACTGGGTGTCTGAGCAGCCAATCACCAAGTGCTCTTCAGTGGGTTCACTTGAATTACATCTACACACACACACTCACTGGCCACTTTATTAGGTACACCTTGCTAGTACCGGGTTGGACCCCTTTTTTCTCTAGAACTGCCCTAATTCTTGAAGGCATAGATTCAACAAGGTGCTGGAAACATTCCTTAGAGAGTTTGGTCGACATTGACATGATAGTATCACACAGTTGCTGCAGATTTGTCAGTTGCACATCCATGATGTAAATCTCCCATTACACCACATCCTAGAGGGGCTCTATCGGATTGAGATCTGGTGACTATGAAGGCCATTTGAGTTCAATTAACTCATTATCATGTTCAAGCAACCAGTTTGAGATGATTTTAGCTTTGTGACATGGTGCG
Organism: Nanorana parkeri; assembly: GCF_000935625.1. Lineage (NCBI taxonomy): Eukaryota > Metazoa > Chordata > Amphibia > Anura > Dicroglossidae > Nanorana > Nanorana parkeri. The sequence goes on from NW_017308068.1 coordinate 196,303, forward strand.
TTATCCAGCTACAGGTAGCCATCAGAAGATGGGTACACTTCGGTCATAAAGGGATGGACATTAGAGCTGCAGCTAACGATTATTTTCAAAATCGATTAGTTAGCCGATTATTAAGTTCGATTAATCGGTTAAATCGGATAAAAAATAAAAAAAATTTTTTTAAATGGCTCCAGTGATGGACTACTAGTTTGTATTGAGATTGTAGTCCATCACAGGAGCAAGCTTGGAGCGGTGGAAGTAAAAAAGAAAAAAAAAAGTGTGGTGTGCAATATAGTGAAATGAAAAGTGTAAAATTATACAGCAATGAATGCAGAATGGCACCGGCTATAGAGGACTACAAAACCCAGCAATAGTACATTATAGTTAGTGGTATTCTGTATAATGTATTATTATTGCTGAGATTTGTTGTACTCCTCTATAGCTGGTGGTATTCTGCATTGCGCTGTATAATGTATTGCTGGGATTTGTAGTCTTCTATACAGTGCAATGCCGAATACCACCAGCTATATAGAAATACAACAAATCCCAGCAATACATTATACAGCGCAATGCAGAATACCACCAGCTATATAGACATACAACAAATCCCAGCAATACATTATACAGCGCAATGCAGAATACCACCAGCTATATAGACATACAACAAATCCCAGCAATACATTATAGAGCACCATGTGTGGGAAAGGGCAGGCTTACCTGAGCAGTCTTCCAGCAACTTGCTTCTGAGATCGGGCCTGTCTATCGGCGGCTGTCATCCCCCCACACCTGCTTACTTCTTCTCTCCGCGTCCCTGTGCCGATCGTTGATGTGGGCGGGCGGTGAGCGTGAGAAGGGGAGGAGGTGTGGCGCGCACCGTGTGCAGCCGTGAACAGGGCCAACTAATCAGAAGCCGATTAATCGATGATTGAAAAAGTTGACAACTTTTTCAATAATCGATTATAGTTGTTGCAGCTTTAATGGACATGGTCAGCAACAATACTCAGGTAGGATGTGGAATTTAAACAATGCTCAATTGGTACTTAAGGGTCCAAAGTGTGACAAAAATAAATATCCCCCACACCATTACACCACCACCAGCCTGAACTGTTGATACAAGGCAGGATCGATCCATGATTTCATGTTCTTTACACCAAATTCTGACCCAACCATCTAAATATCTTAGCAGAAATCAAAACTCATAGCAGGCACCTTTTTTTCCAATCTTCTAGTGTCCAATTTTGATGTGCCCTCGTCAATTGTAGCCTCCGTTTCCGGTTATTAGCTGACAGGAGTGGCACCTGGTGTGGTCTTATGCTGTTTCAATGTTCTACTTCAAGGATGAACATGTTGTTGAGTTTAGAGATGCTCTTCTCCAGACCTCAGTTGTAACGTGTGGTTATTTGAGTTATTGTTTTCTTTCCATCAACTTGAACCAGTCTGGCCTTTCTCCTCTGACCTTTGGCATCAACAAGGCATTTTTGTCCAGAGAACTGCCACTCACAGGATATTTTGTCATTTTTAGACCATTCTCTGTAAACTCGAGAGATGGTTGTGTGTGAAAATCCCAGAAGAACAGCAGTTTCTGAAATACTCAGACCATGTCTACATGTCTAAATGCAGAGTTGCTGCCATGTGATTGGCTCATTAGAGATTTACGTTAACGAGCAGTCAAACAGGTGTACCTAATAAAGAGGCTAGTTAGTGTGTGAATATATATATATATATATATATATATATTCACACACTATCTCCGGAAAATTTAACTTCATACTTACCGCAATTTTCCTTTCCTGTACAGCTCCATGTCAGCACACAATGGGTTAATCCCACCCTCCTCCTCTTTAACAGGATAGTAACTCATACATTTGGGCTTCCCAGAATCCCCACTGTTCTGTAACTAGATGATTTCGAAATGGGTGGGAATCCATGCGCTGACATGGAGCTGTACAGGAAAGGAAAATTGCGGTAAGTATGAAGTTCAATTTTCCGGTTTTCCTGCCAGCTCCATGTCAGCACACAATGGGAAATAACTCGCACAACTAGGGGGGGAATGCAGAAAACAGTTTTATTCACATACAACAGCGGACGCAATAACACTTCGCCAAAAATCAACTGTAGTTAGAGCAGCCGGTTCCACACAATAATGTGAGACAAACGTGTGAACAGAGGACCAAGTGGCCGCCTTGCAAATCGTCTCCAAAGAGACTCAACTGGCTGCGGCCCAGGGCGTAGAAATACTCCTCATAGAATGAGCCGTAACTGCACTTGGCGTATATTCAACCCCTTAGCTTTATAAGCCAGAGCAATAGTCTTCACCATCCATGAAGCAATAAGGCGACTAGAAGCCTTTGAACCCTTCTTCAACCTCGCTGGCACAATGAAGAGATGATCTGTTGATCTGATAGTGGACGTAGCATCAATGTATGCCCGTAGTGTACCACCCACATACAGCCGATTCAGCCGCTCACAATCACCTGAGCAGAGCGTTGGGAGTACAATCTCTTGTTGACAATGACAGTTTGGCCCCACCTTCAGAACAAACCCAATCATGGGCACCAAGACCACACGATCAGCCATGAAGGTGATAAAGGGTTCTTTACAGCCCAGGGCAGCAAGTTCTGAGACCCGCTTAGCAGAGGTCACTGCAACCAGGAAAGCAGTCTTCAGGGTGAGAAGCCAGAGAGAGGTATCCACCGCAAAGGCATCCGAGGCAAGATAATCCAAAACCAAAAAAGGTAGGTGCCATTTGGGAAAGAGAAGCTTTCTAGGAGGTTTCAGCCACAGAACAGCTTTGAAGGATTGGGAAAGAAGAGGGTCCGATGACCACTGAACCCCCATGAAGGCCAAAACAGCCAACATCTGTCCCTTCAAGGTGCTCAAGCTTAAGTTCATATCTAAGCCCCTTTGCAAAAATTCCAAGACATGCGTAATTTGAGGCCTTTCGGCGGGGAATCCTGCTGAAGAAGCAAATTCTTGAAATTTCGAACATACTCCTTTATACGTCTGGTTCGTAGATTATTTTCTAGATTGCACCAGAGTGTTGATCAAATTCTCAGAGCATCCTAGGCGTAGTAGTCGGCTCCTCTCAATCTCCATGCTCAGACACAACCTGTCGGGAGCGGGATGAAGGACCGGACATTGAGAGAGAAGGTCCTTTACTACAGGCAGGGGGAGAGGAGGTCCCTGCGCCAGTTGCCGAAGCAAGGGATACCACGGCCTCATGGGCCAATCCGGAATGACTGCCAGAACCCAAACATTCTGCTAGGACAGCCTCCTCCAAAACGGTAGAATCAAGGGGAAAGGAGGGAAAGCAAAGCCGTCTGAAATGTCCATGTCGCCGCCAGGGCATCCGCCGCTATCGCCTCCCGGCAAGGGTGTCTGGAGTAGAATAGCTCTAGCCTGTTGGTTGGTGAGGCAAAGAGATCCACCTCCGGCAAAAAAGCCCATCTAGTGATTTTCCGAAAAACACTTGGGAGAAGCGACCAAAAGTTGTTGTCCATCGACACTCTCGACAGGAAATCCGCCTGGCAGTTCAGAACACCGGGTATGTACAGGGCTGACAAATGCAGAAGATTGACCTGTGCCCAATTCAGTATAGGTGCCACTTCCTCCAGGAGGGACCGACTTCTGGTACCCCCTTGTCTCTTCACATAGGCGACTGCGGTCGAGTTGTCCATCCTGAGGAGGACTGACTTTTCGCGAATTAGTTCCCTGAACGCCATCAGAGCCAGAAAAGCTGCTCTCAGCTCCAGCACGTTGGAAACCATGCCCTTTGCTCAAAATGACCAACGACCCTGAGCCAGATGACCTAGGCCTCTGGCTCCAAAGCCGTGTTCGCTGGCATCGGTGGTAACAACCAGGAAATTAAATCGGATGGAGGGAAAGACATCGATGAAGATTCACCTCCTCGAGCCACCATTCGAGACAGGTCCTCATTGGTAGGGTAATACGAATCCTCTGATTGAGATTCTCGGATTGCCATTGCGTCAGGAACCCGAACTGAAATGGACCGGTGTTCCATTGGGCCCACTTCACCATGGGAATGGTGGACACTATGGTGCCCACTACGTGAAGACATTGCGAGGCATTGAGAGGACATCTGCAGCAAGTGCAAGTCGAATCCTGCTCTGGATAGACAGAATCTTTTCCGGTGGAAGTGTGACGATGCCAAGCCTCGTATCCACCCTTGCGCCCAGATAGACCAGATCCTGCGTGGGTACTAGATGGCTTTTCTCCTGGTTTATGATCCACCCGAATTCCTAGAAGGTGGAGAGCACTAGAGCCCCTCCCGACTCCGATTTAACAGGAGGACATTGTCCAGGTAGTGAAATATACGAATACCTTTCCTTCGTATCAAGGCGATCAGGGACAGGAGCACCTTCGTGAAGGCCCTCGGGGATGAGGTGAGACCAAAAGGTAGGCAAATAAATTGATAATGCATCTTGGCCACTGAGAACCGCAGGAACTTTTGAAAAGCTGGATGGACCGGGACATGGAAATAGGCGTCTTTCAAGTCGATTGAGAATAGACAGTCCTCCGGTTGGATCACCTTTAGGATCGTCTGCAAGGATTCCATTTTGAAGTGTCCCTTCTTAACATACTTGTTGAGATAGGTTAGATTTATAACCGGCCTCCAGTCTCCTGACTTCTTCTGAACCAAGAAAAGAGTGGAATAGATGCCCGAAAAACTTTCTTGATGAGGCATCGGAATAATAGCCCTTTGCTGTAGTAGGGCTTTCACAAACTACCGTAGGGCCACTCTTTTGGACTTGCCTAGGGGCAACAGCGTCGGCATGAAACACATCTTGGGTGTCCTGCGAAATTTCCAGGAGTGTACCTGTGAAATCGTGCCCAGTACCCATTGATCCGTGATATTGACTGCCCAGATTTTTTGGAATTCTGAGAGCCTTGCTCCCACCTGACAAATCCGGGCGGGCGAACCTTCAAAAAGATTTCTGCGCCGACTGTCCCGGAGCTTGGACTTTCTTCTTCTGTTTAGGTGCAAACCCAGAAGATCTCCATGGCCTACGAAATTCTATTCCTGGCCGGTACGTCCTCGATTCTCGAGTTCTGTCTCTTGACGTTTTCCTGAAAAGCACATTCTTCTGCCTCATCAACCTCCTGTCTTGAGGAATAAATCCAGATTTACCTCCCGTAGCCTTAGCAATAGCTGCATCAAGCTTATTACCAAAGAGCGAGGTGTCTTTAAATGGTATTCTACACCATCCTTGTTTAAATGATGGGTTTGCCACCCATGGCCTGAGCCAAAGGGCCCTCCTGCCGGTAACGGCCGAAAGCATAATCCTAGACAATGATTATATCATGTCTATAGAGGCTTCCGCCATAAACGTGGAACATAATTTTATGTTCCTGAGAATATCCGAGATCTCGGATTTACTGAGATCCTCCAATAATGCTGACTCTGCATAATGCGACCAGACCTCCAAGGCTTTAGAAGACGCGGCCACCGCCATTGCCGGTTTGCAGGCTTAACCTGCCAATAAATAGATCTTTTTAAGATCCAAATCTATACATCTATCCAGTACATCCTTAAAAGACACTGCGTCATCCAGTGGCAAGGTAACGTGTCTAGCCAACCTCATTAAGGCCTCATCCACCGTGGGAGACTCCTCCAGGTATTTAACATCCTCCTTTTTGAAAGGGTATAATTTTGAAAATCTATTTAGAAAAGATGACTTTTTCTCGACCTGACCCCATTCTTCAAAGATAATCTCCTTTTATTTCGTCCATAAAAGGAAAAGAAATTTCCTTCTTGCTTTGTTTAAAAAAGCGTTTTCTCTTCTCCGGTTGCTCAACCGGATCCTCCCAAAGCAAGGCTTGTCTTACTGCCCTCACAAAGGGCTGAACAAGAGCAAAATCGAAACCATCAAACTGGTCCGCTTCTTCTTCAGACGAAGAGGCACCCTCAGATCCCAAGGGAGATCTCACACTGGAGGCCCTTTCCGTCCTAACAGTAGAACGCACCCCTGAGGGTCCAGGCACCGGATCAGCCTGTGGCAGTGAGCCTGTTCCTGTAGGTTGAGACTTGAGGGCAAACTCTTTTAGAGAATCATCGAAGACCTTTTTCATCAAAGAAAAATTACTTGCAAACTGTCCGTCTGCTTGTCTCTAGTTGCTTCCAAGAAACATGCTTCACATGCTGTCTTTCCTGGCAGTGCTGTGTTAGGACATGCCCAACATCCAGTCGGAAGCGGTTGAGTGTGATGCCGACGGGTAGAAGGTCCCCGTCAGTAGGGCGTTGGGGGCCTCTGGAAGCAGAGTCCGTTGGTTCGACCCTATCCCTATTCCTGGAATATGTTCCCCCTCCAGATGGGGATCTGTGCCTGACAGATGAGGAAGACGATCTCCGAGCATTCCGCAATGAGCGAGAGGGTTTACGAGAAGATCTGGATGGACTGATAAGACAGCAGCAGAAAAAATATCAGATACAAAAAAGTAAAAAAAAAAATGTCCAAAATAAAAATATTTTTTATTTTATTTTTTAAACCAAAAGCTGGGAGCCGCCGCCTACCTTCTTTTAGAATGAGCTCACACTTACTCAGTGTGGACAGCAACATGTAGAATAGTTCCCTTCGGTAATCTCCTCGGTGAGGAGTGTGTTGGATAGTCAAGATTGGGCTGCAACCACCTTCTTGCAACTATTTCACAGGCAAGGGAGTCCTAAATCTCTCTCTCTACCAGCATCTTCCGAAGGTTTGGAAGATCCTTCCTTCTAAATAGTACATCCATGTTGCCAGTATTCCAGGATAAAGTTTTTATTTCAGCTCATGCCAGCAATGTGGCTGCTATGCTGGGGAAGAGCATGGAGGTTATTCAGGTCGATCTGTTCATCTTTCTGGTGGTTTTGGTAAGTGGCACTCTGTGTGCACTAGGTCACATGTATTGTGCTGGTCAAGCATATGGAGCCACAGATCAATCTTTGGGTTCGCTCTTCCGCAGACTGTCATCCCTACGGATAGACTTCAGTGATGTACCTCCAGAGTTATTCTGGAAGGCAGTAACCTGCCATATGTTCCTGTTCCATTACAGGGTCTATCCAGGAGGAAGATCCATGGGGAAGTTGGTTCTGCATGTGGTACAAATAATTTATTATCTCAGAATTACCCTCCCTGTTTGTGTGATCGCTATATCCCATTGTATGCTGCCATGTACGGTGTCAGGAAAATGGAAAATTGTATACTTACCTATCGGTAATTTTCCTTTCCTGATGCCAGTACATGGCAGCATACAGGACCCTCCCATGGCTTTCGCATTGAGTACTTGTTACGAGAATGGTGGCCTTGGGAGGCGGGCTTTAATTTATAGTATAACTGGTCCTGTGATTGGGCTGGGGGCGGAGCCATACCCGTTGTATGCTGCCATGTACTGGCATCAGGAAAGGAAAATTACCGATAGGTAAGTATACAATTTTCCGTTATACAGATGAACCCTGATTTCAGGGAAAAAGAACATACCTGTTAGTGCAGTTTGGCAGAGACAGCTGGACAAGGCAGGCGCATACGGAGTGGAAGCTCCAAGCAGTAGCAGCAACTAACTTCAGGTGTCAGATTTTTTAATTTTCCGCCAAAAATAGAGGCTCCGCATCACCCCGCTGCCTACAGCGCATGCGCCGGACTCCTGCCGGCACTTCCGCATGGCCGTGGAGCGCACAGCGTCCCTGTGCGTTCCACACACATGCTGCCACCGTACACCGCCGGCCGCCCGTTGCAGACGAATATGCGGCCAAAACCAACCCGGCTACCCTCCAGAACCCAGTACCTTGTACAGGAGAGGTTTCCCGGATACCAACAGCGGGATCACGCAGCCTTAAGCCGTTGGAATGGGCACAGCGCAACAACACCCCAGGGCACATATGGGATGGATAGCATGAGGTTTACTCCTGCAGGTAGGCAAACAGCTCCAATCCTGTAGAAAGAGGAAAGAAGAGGAACAGTGGGGATTCTGGGAAGCCCAAATTTATGAGTTACTATTCTGTTAAAGAGGAGGAGGGTGGGATTAACCCATTGTGTGCTGACATGGCGCTGACAGGAAATTAATTTTGTATTTACTTTTTATGACCATTATCTGCAAGGTGCTTTCGTTTTCATAAAAATGAAATACCTTTAACCAGTTGACATCCGTGGTGTTAAACCCCCTTCCCATCCAGGCCATTTTTCAGATTTATAGATTTATCTTGTGAACTTGTAAGTTCTAGATAGCTGTTATTAACCACTTGAGTACCAGCCTGTACATACCCCTTCATTACCAGGCCATGTTTGTTTTCAGTGCTGTGATAGTTTGACTAACACTTAGTTGGTCATGCAACACTGTACCCAAATGAATTTTAGATTTTTTTGAGACAGATAGAGCTGTCTTTTGATGGTATTTAATAATCACAATTTGTCATTCTGTATGATATAAACCACAGCAAATAAAAATGTCAGGACAGTATGCATGACCCCTTTTGAGTAAGGAGACACTCCAAGGGAATATTTTTGCCATCATTTTTGGAAATTAAAAGACATGATGGTATTGAAGTGGTTAAGCATGGAGCATGGACTAGAAACAGTGCATCATAGAGGCTGGATGGAGGGAGAGGTGGAAGGGTTAAAAAAAAACCCTATCCCACAAACAGCCCTCCTACCCTGAATCTGCTGCAACTTGCGCTCAGGAACTAATTAATATTTCATTCTTCAGTTCCTTTTTTCCTCAATTGTGAGAGGATTGCTGTTATTGGTCATCACATGGTACAGAGCTGCTCAGGTCAGCTCTGCATAATGTGTCTGTGAATAGAGCCATTAACGAGTGCACCGGCCACCAGAGGGCTATTACTGTTGAGACATTTATAAACATCCCTCCAGAAATACACAGCCACCTCCCCACCATTTTTTTTTACAATACGGCAGTAGGGAGGTGGTAAACCTTGGTACTAGCCAGTAAAACCTCTTCTATGCTTTTTCGATCCTGGTTTAATTTTTTTACTAAGGGCTCCACTTCCACAAATTAAGGGCCTGCTCTGCCACCTGGAGCTAAGCCCTGATCATCCTTGTTAATGACTAAAGTAACTGGAGAGGAGGATAGCAAGTGTGACGATTTAGTTCTAGGGCCCAGGACTTATCTGAGAACTTAGTCCAGAGATGCTCATCTAAAAATATGAGCCAGAAAAGCTGTTGTCTATATGTATAATGCCATGCCTGCATTTCAGCATTGACACTGCTTTGATTTTAAACATCCATAACATGTTTTCTTCACGCAGGAGCTTATACATGTATATAATTGGAAAAATATCTGACTTGAAGAAATATAAAAGAGACATGTACTCTGATTTCAGAGATTGGTGTATAATAAATTTGAAGACTCAACTTAGATCCCTCAGTGAATTAAATGTTATAGGCATCACCCTCTTTATTGATACCTTGAGTATGAACCATAACTATCCTGTACACTGAAGATATATGAGCTATTTTAGGCTGATGTTCTTGTAGTTAAAATATATCTAAAGCAAAAACCTTTTGGATAGAGTAGAGAATAGTTAAAACCCATATCAGGTATATGTATCCTATAGGGAAGACTGAGTAAACAGGCCTGGATCAGACCACGGGGAAGACCTGAGTGCAGTGAGTATTGAATTATAGGAAGCCATAAAATTTATTTGTTTAACAGGTGGAAATATTAATGAGGAGTGGGCTGGATCTGACCAGGGGGGAGACCTGAGTGCAGTGAGTATTGAATTATAGGAAGCCATAAAATGTATTTGTTTAACAGGTGAAAATATTAATGAGGAGTGGGCTGGATCTGACCAGGTGGAAGACCTGAGTGCAGTGTAGAGCTGCAACAATTATTCGATTAAAATCGACGATGGTAAACGTTGTCAGCGTTTTCCATCGTCGATTCGTCGGCTAAAATGTAAATTTCCCACTCACGCCCGCCTGTTCGCAGCTCCATACACGAGTTACGCTATGCACGCTGCGGACGCCATGCCCACCGCGCACACGGCCGCCGGACACACGCCCGCAGAGCACGCCGCCGCAGCGACTTACAAGGGTTCAGAAACAGGTAAGGGGGACCTGTTTTAATGTTTCCTGTTTAAAAAAAAAAAAAGCGGCACACTGTAGAACACCAGCAGCTATAGAGGAACAACAAATCCCAGCAATAATATATTAAACACCCTGTATAATGTATTATTGCTGGGATTTGTTGTTCCTCTATAGCTGGTGGTATTCTCCATCGCGCTGTATAATGTATTATTGCTGGGATTTGTAGTTCCTCTATAACTGGTCAGTGGTAATCTGCATTGTGCAGTATAATCATTATACAGCGCAATGGAGAATACCACCAGCTATGGAGGACAACAAATCCCAGTAATAGTACATTATAGTATAATGTTGTACTATTGCTGGCATTTGTTGTATTCCTATATAGCTGCTGGTATTCTGCATTTCGCCGTATAATCATTATACAGCGCACTGCAGAATGCCACCAGCTATAGAGGACTACAAATCCCAGCAATAATACATTATATACAGCGCAATGCAGAATAACCCCAGCTACAGAGGACTACAAATCCCAGCAATAGTACATTATAGTATAATGTACTATTGCTACATTCCTCTATAGCTGCTGGTATTCTGCACTGCGCCGCTGTATAATGTACTATATTGCACACCACACTTTTTTTTACTTCCACCACGCCAAGCTTGCTCCTGTGATGGACTACAATCTCAATAGAAACTAGTAGCTAACTAATCGATTATGAAAATAATCGTTAGCTGCAGCCCTAGTGCAGTGAGTATTGAATTATAGGAAGCCATAAAATGTATTTGTTTAACAGGTGGAAATATTAATGAGGAGTGGGCTTTGGATAGAGCCTGCAAGTACTACAGGTCAGAAACAGGAGGTTCTCATCTTTTCTGTAAAGAAGCAAAAAATAAAAAATAAAGTAGGGTGAGGTCTATTAAAGTGGATCTTTATTCCCTTTTACTAAAAATCACATCAAGCAGCTCTGCATGCTGATATGAAATATTTTTACATTCATTACTTAAACAAACATATTTTGCTTTTACTTACAATTACTGGCCTAAGTGATGCATCCTGGGAAGGTTACATCACAGAGCATTGCTGGAAAATCTCATCCGTAAACTGCAAAATCTCGCATGATCTCAGGGAAAGTCTTTTTTACCCCCGAGTTGATGTTCACATATCCTAGTCACATGTGCCAGAGTTCCAGGAAGTAAAGGGAGATGGATTCATCTGATCTTAGTAAAAAATGTCCACTGTGAGAAGAACGGGGAGGAAAAGAATAATAGGGCATTTTAAAGAATAAAAAGCTTGCCGTAGTCTATAAGTATCTGTTTGTAGATTGCCAATGCTGAAGATTTCTAAGGGTGCCCTTGTTGTCATTTTTTGAGATAAGGGTTCCTCTTTAACTGGACAATAATATTTACATACTGTAGGATCTATATATACACCACATGGAGTAAGATGAAATTCAGATTTGTTTGTTTTTAGAGAAAATAGACATCTTAGTTTAAATTGCAGCAGATTATTGCATGTTAGGGCACTGTTCCAACAAAACCCTAATAAATATGGAAAATCTGAGACTTGAGTAATTCTCTCTTTTGTCAGAATATTGTACAGAAATATTTCAGCATGTTTAAACATTTCTGCATAGGATTCTAATCTATTCAGTTGCTTCAGAAAGCCTCATGTATTAAACATTTATTGTAGGTACATTTTTTAACAAAGCTTGTTAACCTGATAGTGTATGGACAGAAAAACTGGTTCAATAAAAATACATTTCAATATAGTCCATATGAAAAACTTACTCCAGACAAGGATTATCAGCTCCTTACTGTATGCTTCTCAGTCTTCTGCTTATGATTCGAATTTCAGTCTACAAGAGAGCACATTGGAGATGTAATTTTTATTATCAGTGTACTTACAGCTTTACAACTCATCTTTACAATAGGCATAACAAATCCCCTGACCCCATTTCACACAATTAAAGATATTTAGACATCCTTCTCCTTGGGCACAACTGTTCCTGAAGTTTGAAACATACTTCTGTGGTCCACTGTTTTCTTTGGTTGAAACAGTTTCTAAATTTCTAAGTGAGGGCTAGGTGATGGCTTTCCCCTCGCTGTGAAGAAATCAGTCACACAAAGCATATTTTAATTTACTGAACAGGTTTCTGAAAAAGGCTCACGTCTGTAGATGACTCTCGTATATTAAAGGAGAACTATGAGGTGAGGGATTTTCACTCAACCTCATAGTTAGAGCCGAAGTGCGACAATGAAACTGTCATACGTTGGCTCAATAGATCGGGAAGTGAGCGAACACATACCGTCGCTCGCTCACTTCGCGATTATCTCCCTGCGGAGAGCTGTGACCGTCATTCATGACTCCCTGCAGGGATCCCCCCCCCCTCCCATCTCCGATCCTCCAGCGCTGACTGGCGGAACAGACGGGGGAGGGTACAGTTGGCTCTGCCTCTGGATAGAGCTTTAGGTCACGGGAGGATGCTAGTATATGTCCTCCCGTGACCCTTAGGAGAACTATGGGGAAAAACACTTACCCCATAGTTCTCCTTTAGGTTATTCGCTGCCAAGGCATTTTTGCACACATGTTATATTCCACATCTGAGACCTGAAATTACTTAAATCCCCCAAGAGTTATATATTTCCTAAAAGCAAAGACCATGTAGAATAAAATGGCTGCAGTTACAAATTTTATACATCGCATGATAATAGCGCAACTCTTTCTTAAACCCAAACTTTCAGTAAAAACTACACTTAAGTTAATTTTTGTGCAAAAAAAAAAAAAACACAATAAAATACAAATATAAAAGATGAGATTATACTGAGTAAAAAGATACCCAACATGCCAAGCTTAATGTGTGTGCCCACGACAAAATACAGTACCCCAAATTGTTCATAGGCAACGCTTCAAAAGCCTGTGCAGGTCAACAGTTTAGAGTTAAACTGTGAATATTGGGCCTAGAATTATTGCTCACATTCTGGTGCACTTGGCATTACCTAACGTTTGCAGTGCAATCGTTGTTTTTGTATGTAGGTGCAACGGCATGTGTTTACGTTACAATGCGCACATTTGCAGGGAGACTTTTGTTTTACTTAACTACATAGCTATCATAGGAGAGCATACAAGCATTTTAGTGGTGACAGGTTCTCTTTAACCACTTGAAGACCAGGGTGTTAAACCCCCTTGCTGTCCAGACCATTTTTCAGTATTCAGCACTGCGGTACTTTGAAGGACATTTATTCCGTCATGCAACGCTGTACTGAAATTGATTTTATATCAGTTTTTGGGGACACATAGAGCTTTCTTTTGGTGGTATTTAATCACCACTAAGGTTTTTATTTTTTACTATAGAACAAAAAAAGTACCAACATTTTTTTTTAAAAACCTTCCATGATTCCTTATGAAACATTTATTATTACCCAATTTTTTGGTAAAATATAAAAGACGGGGTCACGTTGGGTAAGAAGACACCAAACATGTCAAGCCTTAAAATTGCGTGCGCGCGCAAAACCTAAAAAAACGATAATACCCAAAATTGGCCATAGGCGACGCTTTAAAAGCCTTTACCACTCATCAGTTTAGTGTTATCAGTGATTGATGGCCCTAGAATTATTGCTCTCACTCTGACGTTCGCAGTCATATGTAATATGTGCGGCACAAGGGGTGCAATCATCGTTTTCATACGTGTGTGGTAACGTTTGTATGTGTATGTGAAGGCAGGGGGGACTTTAACATTTTTTGGGTTTTAAAAAAAAAAATGTATAAGTGTTTCGATTTTTTTTTTTTATGCTTCTTTCATTTTTTTCATAGTGAGCCAAGAAGCCCCCTATGTGATATCCAATTTACGTGACATGTCCTCTTCATGGAGACATCAGGGGTCTCCAAGGCCCCGAATGTCACCTAGGGACCCCCAGAGAAGCTGATGAAGCAGAGATCTGCTTCACCAGCTTCCTCCCGGCTTCTGTAGCCGGGAATGACAGCTGAATGCGGAAGTGAAAATATACATCACTTCCTGCATTCTGAAGCTATTCAAATGCAGATCGGGCTTGAATAGCTTCTTCCCCGGGTAGAATGACAGCTCAAATACCGAAAGTGATGCAATCAGCGTCAATTTTGGCTTCATTCAGCGGAGAGATCGGCGAACGGATGGTCCCACTGCAGGGGTTTGGACATTTTTTTAAAAAACTACTTGTCTAATGGCTAAAGCAGGGGCCAAATCTACTTGTCCCTCATAACAATCTACGTGTCCCAATACAAAAAAAATCATTTTAATCAAAACTAGGAATGCACCAATACCGGTCTTTGGGTATCAGGTACAAGTACCGATATTTTGCTTTTGGTACTCGCCAATACCGAGTATCTATGCTTCCGTTGGTACGGAGCAGGCTTCCCGGGCAATCAGGAAGCCGGGCAGCAGTTAATGACATGCTACCCGGCTTCCTGATTGCCAGGGAAACCGACTCCATTTTGTTTGGCCGGCTTGACTGTGATTGGCCGGGAAACCGGCTTCCCAGCCAATCAGTATTGAGCCAGCTTCTCGGCCAATCGGGAAACCGGGCGGCGAGTAATGACCTGATTGGCCAGGAAGCCAGCTCGATGCTGATTGGCCGGGAAGCCTGCTTCCTGGCCAATCAGCAAGGAGCTGGCTTCCCGACCAATCAGGAAACTGGGAGGCGGGTACGTTCTTCGTCTGCTCTACGGGCTCTATGGTGAGCTCAGAGGAGCGGGGGACCCCAAAAACAGCGGCGGGGGGGGACCCAGACACGATCACTGATCAGATCACTTGTATAGATCACTTGTAAAGATCGCTGATCAAATCACTTGTATAGAAACGAGCGGAGGCTCTACTCTGTACAAGTACTCGCCCAAATACTCGGTATCAGTGCATCCCTAATCAATACTGTATTTGACTTTGCTAAATTTTGCTTCTCATTGGTCAGCGTGGTCACCTGAATTAGCAAGCGAAATTCAAAATGCATAGGGCAGGACTGCGCTGGACAGCAGTCCAGGGTACAGATAGTACTGCTGTAAAGACTGTTCGCCGAAAGGTAAGTATAGCCAGGGGTGGGGGGGTTTGGGAAAGCGGGCCTGATTTGATCGGGTAATTACATTCTCCCATATTACCTGGGAAAGTGAACTTACCCTTTAAAGCACATTGTGCATGTAAGAGTTCTGCTGCCTGGCTACCACAATATGGCAGACAGTGGAATAGCGGCAGCACTCAACGCACACACACAATGTCCTACACGTGCGTTTATTTGCATGTAGATGGCGGGGGCAGCAGGGTTGGTTTTAATTTTTTTTTTTTACTTTAACCACTTTATTTTTTTCAAATTGTTCTATATTTTATTTAATTTTTTTACTTTTTATTTTTTTTAAATTTTTATTATTTTTTACTTTTTCCCCACTTATTTTTATTCCTATCACATAGGGGATTTTAAGTCCCCTATGTGATAGTTTGGAGGTGACACTTTCTCTTTATGGAACCTGCCCTCCAACACATAACAGACGTTCTGTGCAGTTCCCAAAAGCTGAGACAGGTCTCAGTGATCGCACAGAGCAGACTAAGAACAGACGTTCTTCGTCTGCTCTATGGTGTGCTCAGAGGAGCGGGGGACCCCAAAAACTGCGGCGGGGGGGGACCCAGACACGATCACTGATCAGATCACTTGTATAGATCACTTGTATAGATCGCTGATCTGATCAAATCACTTGTATAGAAACGAGTGGCGGCTCTACTCTGTACATTTAGCTCTGCTTGTCCGGAGCAGGGCAAAATGTACAAAAAAAACTACTTGCCCGGTGCCCGAAACTGCATGTCTGGGCGTCGGGAATTGCACAACCCTGCACTGACACTTGTGATGCTGGTACTGGGCCCACAGGAGGGGCAAGGCTGGGGTATCGGGTGAGGGGGGCACTGTTTACCAGCCTGTGTAGGCGATCTGGCAGCAGCCCCATCACCAGAATTGCTTCCAGTGTAAAGCTGACAGTCCAGTGAAAAGCCAGTAATCTGTTTACAGGGGTCCACTGCCAGCGATGTACGGCATATGTCCTTGGCAGTGAAAGGGTTAAAAGTAATACAATTATGTTTATAAGCCTCTTTGTTCTTAGAAGTAGACCTGGAACTGCTATGGTGGATATTTATCAAAACTCTTATTGTTTGCGGTTGGAAATCTATTGTTTCCTTTATTTCGAATGCACGTTAGGGATGTATTTTTTGCACACAATTTGCATAATAAATTAGCCACTTAAATATTTGTGCATGCTTAAAAAGTACCCCATGGCACTTCTAAGTTATGCAACAGTTCTAAAGGTTGAATTTCACCGCTAAATATGTGCTTGTAGTTGCAAAATAGTAAATCATGAAAAACTAAAGCTGTCGATTTGGTTCCAAAACAGGCCACCCCTTTACAGTGAGAGGTGACACCCAAAAGCCCCATTATTGCCGTTCCACACCTGCTGATAAAGGGCCAGGCAACACATCACGGTTGTAAAAAACTACGCCTTGGTGAAATTGGTCACAAATTTGATGGTTGCACGAATTTTGAACCAACAGAGTTTGCCACAAATTTGAACCTCATCTCTTCAAGGGAACTGATCTCTCCTAATGCAAAAATACAGCATAATTACTCATTTTCTTTGTGGGAATGTTTTTAACAGTTGGAAATAAAATTGTAACCAATCGTTTTTGATAAAAAAAGCTTTCAAGAGAGGCGCATGCACACGGTGACACAGCATGGATGCGTGTTAGTGCCGCCCCGCACCACCCGGGCTTTCTGAGGCTACACGATCACTCTATCAGCATCCGGAAATCTCAAATTTGGGATTCTCCCCTCTTCTAACGCCTCTACTACTCACTTCGAAGTATGGGACCCTCTGGAAAGGGGAAGCAGAAGAATCGCACAGACCCAAAAACTCTGTCATCTAGATCTAAGATGGCGCCAACTTCACCTACTGATGACTCCATGCGAGCTGCATCCGACGACTTAGATAGCACTGCTGACAGCCAGGCCCGGTTTCCTGGACGAGCGCAACCCTGCTGGCTAATATTCGCTCGGTTCGGGAGGAGATCCCCGCTGTCACTAAGCAGCTCTCTGCTGATCTGCTGCTGGAAATACATGACATTGGAGGCCGCAACAGCTATGCTTGAGCAGCGTATGGATGATGCCACCGCTGTGTTGGACGGCCATGAATCCCTGCTGGAGGATCTCAAGAGGGAAACTCAAACCCTGCAAGATAAACTGGAGCACATGGAAAACAGGGCACGGAGAGGCAATATACGGGTCCGAGGCCTTCCCGAACAGATTACTGATCTCCAAGGCTCAATTTCGGCTCTGTTCCAGGAAGTAACACCAGGCATTCCGTTGGATCGGTTGGAATTTTAAAGGATCCATAGGGTGGTGGGTCAGCGCCCATCAGATGGCCCCCGAAGGGACCTTCTCGTTAAGCTGCATCACTTCAAGACAAAAGAACAAACGTCTTCTGTCGGCTGTCAGTTCCAGGGCCACCCTTTCCAGCTCTTCGCAGACATCTCTTCCATTACCATTTTTAAGCGCAGAGAGCTGAAGCCTTTTCTACAGATCCTGCATCGCAACAACATAAGCTATAGATGGGGATTCCCCTTCCAGCTGTTTTTCACATATAAAAGCCGTCAGCTCCAAGCTTCTACACCGCGTGAGCTTCGTAAAATCTTTCAAGATCTAGACCTGGCTGCAATTTCTCAATTAACACAAGGCCCTAGCTCGCCTGGCATTCCGCAGGCTCTACGCTGGATATCTGGCTCGGGCGATATACCCTCCAAGCTTCAGCGCTCTCAAACGCTCCAAAGGCTTAAAGGAGAACTATGAGGTGAGTGAAAATCACTCAGTCATAGTTTCGAGCCGACGTGCGACAATGAAACTGTCACACGTCAGCTCAATAGATCGGGAAGTGAGCGCATACATACCGTCGCTCGTCACTTTTCGATTCTGTCCCTGCAGAGAGCCGTGACTGTCACTCACGGCTTCCTGCAGGGATTCCCCCCTCCCCTGTCCGATCCTCCAGCAATCCGTTTCAGCTGCGGCTCACGGTATACTGAGCTTGGGTCACGGGAGGACGCTAGTTTGTGTCCTCCCGTGACCCTGGGGAGAACTATGGGGAAAAGCACTGACCCCATAGTTCTCCTTTAAGTCCCAATGTTTACAACTGTCGGGAGTCGGATGAGTATGTGTGTATGTTTATTCTTTTTACTTTTGTCTTTTTGTGATTACCAACTGCCTCACGCAGCCTCAGGATATTGGCAGCGAGCTGACTTCCTGAAATTTTTTCAGTGCCTTTTTGTTCCTCTGAGACACTTTGAATCTGTGGTTATTTCCATAGTTCTGTAAAAATGCAGTTCTGGTTTTTCTTTTAACTTTTTTTATTTTATTTTTGGAGGCACTCTGCCTACTCCCTGTGGTGAGCTACCACTCCCTGTTCAGAGTTTTTCATATTTTAGACCGGACCATGTACCTTTTTGTATTTTTTATTTCCATTTCTTTCACTTTTTCCCTTTTTTTACAAAGATGTTACCGCTGAGGCTTCCTACCTTTCCTCTCCCACTTTACCCATCCATTCCCCCTCTCCCCCCTTTCCTTTCCCCCTCATCGTCCCCATTTTTCCCTTTCCTTCCCTCATTTCCCACCCCTCCCTCTGATATACTGTATGTTTAACCTCCTGCAATAGCCCTGCAGCCCTTATTTATCTTCCACTCACTAATAGGGTGGGTTTAATTCCTAATCTGCTACGCTGCTAGATGGTGGACGCTAACTGTTCATGCTAGATATGTTATGACATGCACATCAGAGGATGGAAATGCTTTTCCCTTTCACTACATGTGTTTTATATTCAGATGTAATGTTTTATAATATGCTGCTATATCTTATGTTTTTGCCTATCTGGTGCCCCAGCAGGGACCTTCATATATATTTGACCCCTCCTGGTACTTATACCAGGTTTGTGTGAAACCAGGGGTACATAGGGCTGGTTCATTGCCGTTCTTTCTGTTTAGAAGAAATAATTTGAATAATTTGCTATCCCTAGACTGTTAGCTCTTGGTGCTTTTTTGCTACTTTATCCTTGGGCCCGGGCGGTCCCATGTCACCTTCGACCACAGATTACACTCCCTTGGACGGATAGGAGAGGAGTGTTCTGTGCTAATTGGGCCTTACGCCTACCAAATGTAGTCGCTCTCTACCCTTTACTCCTTTTGATTTATTTTCTGCCTCTCCTTTTTCTTTTCTATTCTTTTCTTCTTTTCTACCTCTCTCATCTCTTTTCTACACCTGGTCAGGGGGATATAACCCCAAAACATTTGGTCCCCTATCTTTAGAATATGGCTCTTAGCTGTCTTTCTCTCAATGTACAGGGCATGAATATCCCCATAACAGGGTTAACATCTTTCGCTACCTCAGGTCCCGTCAAGTCAACATTGCTTGCCGCCAAGAAACACATTTATCTTCCTCCTCTTCTCCTAAGTACTTTGACGTCAAGTACCCCCAAATAATTCAATCTAATACTGATTCTAAACAGAGGGGTACTTATTGCGTTCCATAAAAAAATAGGATTTTTGTACTCACCGTAAAATCCTTTTCTCTACGTTCACTGAAGGACACAGGGCAACAGATCGTAGATCCTGAATGGTAGGGTATATCGCCACCTGCAGGAGTAGGACGCTAGGCACATAACAAAAGACAAGACAGCCTAGGGGCGGCCCCTGCTGGTGGCCCAACCACCCACTTGCTGACAAGTCTCCAGTAAGTAGCAAGCAGTTAGGGGTGCACACCCCATAAAAGAGGGCGGGACCTGTGTCCTTCAATGAAGGGAGAGAAAAGGATTTTACGGTGAGCACAAAAATCCTATTTTCTCTCCCGTTCATTGAAGGACACAGGGCAACAGATCGTAGATCCTGAATGGTAGGGACGTCACCAAGCAGTAACACACTGAGGGATGGGCAACAACAAACAAAACACCCAAAAGACCCCTCAAAGCGCCGCCTGCAACACTTTGCGCCCCAAACCAGCATCCGCCGATGCTAACACGTTCACCTTGTAAAAAACTTAACAAAGGTGTGAACAGAAGACCAAGTAGCGGCCTTGCAAACCTGAGAAACCGAGGCCCCATGGCGAAAGGCCCAGGAAGCCCCAACAGCCCTAGTAGAATGGGCTGGGCAGTGACAGGGAAAGGAGGCTCACGCCCCTTAACGGCGTACGCCTGAATAACCACATTGCGACTCCACCAAGAGATGGTAGCCGCCGACGCGGCCTGGCCCTTACGAGGGCCCTCCGTGAGCACGAACAAGGATTCCGTCTCACGAAAAGAAGCCGTAGCTTCCAAATAAACACGAAGAGCGTGAACCACATCCAAACAGTGGAGCGCACGTTCCTTCCTATGAACCGGCTTCGGGCACAGGGAAGGTAAGACAATGTCCTCATTCAGATGGAATGTCGACACAACCTTAGGCAGGAAGGCCGGCCTAGGACGGAGAACCGCCTTGTCCCTATGCAACACCAGCAACGGAGACTTGCAGGCAGCCAATTCCGACACCCGCCGTACGGAAGTGATGGCCACCAAAAAGGCCACCTTCTGCGACAAGGACATAAGCGGAATCTCCCGAAGAGGCTCAAATGGAGATTCCTGCAACACCGAAAGCACCAGATTCAGATCCCATGGAGCCAAAAGGCGAGCGTACAGGGGGAGCAATGCGCATCACCCCCTGGACAAAAGTGTGAACCGGAGCTTAAGACGCCGAAGGAAAAGCACAGCCAAAGCAGATATTTGGCCCTTCAAGGCCAGCCCTTGAGCCACCCCGCGCTGCAAGAAAGCAAGAAGTCTGCCGACGGAAAACAAGCTCCTCACACCAGGCAAAATAGGCCCCCCAGCTGCGATGGTAAATCTTACGAGAGACCGCTTTGCGCGCCCTAAGCATCGTGCTAATGACCGCATTGGACAACCCCCGGTCCTTCAGGACCTGGCTCTCAACAGCCACGCCGTCAAAGCCAGCGACTGTAAAGAAGGATGGAACACAGGTCCCTGGGACAGAAGATCGGGATGCAGAGGCAGCCGCCACGGGGCGTCCAACACCAGCTGAACCGCGTCCGCGTACCACGCCCTCCGAAGCCAGTCCGGGGCCACGAGAACGGCGGTGACGCCCTCGGTCGCGATCTGACGCAGAAGCCGAGGCAACAGATACAGAGGGGGAAAGGCATGAATTAGACCGTAATGACCCCAAGGAGCCACCAGGGCATTCACCGCCTCCGCCCAGGGATCCAGAGCCCGGGCCACAAACCTGTCCATCTTCCGGTTGAACCGAGACGCCAGAAGATCCACCTGCGGCGTCCCCCAGCGACGACAGAGCTGCTGAAAAACCTCCGGGTGCAGAGACCACTCTCCCGGGTCCACCGACTGTCGACTGAGGTAATCGGCCAGCCAATTTTCCACCCCCGGGATGTAGACCGCCGAGAGAGCCAGAACCCGATTTTCCGCCCAGGAGAGAATCCTGAACACCTCTCGACCCATGGCCGCGCTTTTTTTGCCGCCCTGGTGGTTGATGTACGCCACCGCGGTGGCGTTGTCCGACTGGACCCGGACCGCCAGGCCCTGGAGCCGGGTCGACCAATGAAGGAGAGATAGGCGAATCGCCCGAAGTTCCAACACATTTATCGACAGACGGGACTCCTCCGGCGACCAACGACCCTGCACGGTCAAGGAGCCCAGGACTCCGCCCCAGCCCCAAAGGCTGGCGTCCGTGGTGACCACCATCCAATGCACAGGAAGGAAAGACTTCCCCGCACCAAGGCAGGTGATTGAAGCCACCACCGCAGGGAGGCCCTCGCCTCCCGAGAAACCTGAATCTCCCTGTCCAAGGACAGGGGGGACTTGTCCCACTGTACCAGGATGTTCCTCTGCAGGGTCCTGGTATGGTGTTGTGCAAAGGACACCGCCTCGAAGGAGGCCACCATGAGACCCAGGACCTGCATGCAAAAACGAATGGGCGACCACCGGCGAGTCCTCAGAAGCCGGACCTTGGAACGGAGTTTCAGGAGCTTGTCCCGAGGAAGAAAGACCCGGGCCGCGACAGTGTCCAGAACCAGGCCCAGACACTCCAGGCGTGGAGAAGGCACCAGGCAAGATTTCCGTAGGTTCAGAAGCCAACCGAATTCCTCTAAGGACCGCACCGTGACCTCCAGAGCCGTCACCATAGAAGAATGCGACTCCGCCCGCAGAAGCAGATCGTCCAGGTAACCCACGATCACCACCCCCCGACAACGCAACAGTGCCTGGATCGGGGCAAGCACCTTGGTGAACACTCGCGGAGCTGACGTCAGCCCGAAGGGCAGCACCACAAACTGAAAATGGTCCTCCCCACCGCGAAACGAAGATACCGCTGATGAGACCCGCAAACGGGCACATGAAGGTAGGCATCCTTGATATCGATGGAGGCCAGTAGATCCCCCTGACCGGATCGACTACATCCGGAACCGACGGACCCGCACGAAGGTGTTCAAACGTTTGAGGTCCAGGATGGGCCGCACCCCCTCTTTCTTGGGCACGGTAAACGGGTTCAAATAAAACCCTTTGAACCTTTCCGAGGACGGAACCGGCACAATCACCCCCTGGGACAAAAGGTCCGCCACAGCGCGACGGAGATCCGCCAACCGCGAAGGAGAGAGTCGCGTGTTGGATGGGAAGAACCGGTTTCCCGGACGGGACAGAAACTCGATCTTGTAGCCCGAAGAAACCGGCTCCCGGACCCAAGAGTCGGAGACATGGGCCAACCAAAAATCTGCAAAAAGCCAAAGGCGCCCCCCCCCACCCTGGGAACCAGAGCCGGGGCACAACCTTCATGCGGACTGGGGCTTGCCGGCGGGCTTGGCAGACTTGGGCTGCCACGGACGCTTGGAAGATTGGGAAGAGGAGGATTTGTTAAAACTTCCCACCCTTGTTGGAGGGCGGAGGGGGCCGAAAAAGCCGCTTGTGAGCGGAGAAAGTAGGCCCAGGCTTCCGGCGCTGCTCCTTCTTGCGCGCCTGGGGAAGGAAAGTACTCTTACCCCCGTCAGATCTTTAATGATCTCGTCCAAGGTGGAACCAAACAGACGGTCCCCAGTAAAGGGCAACTCCTGTAGAGCCTTCTTGGAAGCCTGACCAGCCGACCAGCACTTAAGCCAAAGTAAACGGCGAAGCGTCACCGCTGTCACCGACACCTTGGACACCAAAGGCGCCGCATCCATGGCCGAATTGCAGACATACCGAAGGCCTTGCACCATCTGGTCCGCTAATTCCAGGAAAGCGGGAGAGACATTCTCCTCCGCAAGACCCTGATGCAACATCTTAGCCCACTCCGTCAGAGTCTGAGAGACCAATGCTGAAGCCAAGACCGGACGCATGAGAGCACCCGAGACAGAGTACAGAGACCGCAAAAGCGCCTCAGCCTTCCTATCGGAGGGGTCCTTAAAGGACGGAGAATCCTCCACCGGAATAACCGTGGCCTTGTTTAAGCGAGAGACCGAGGGATCCACCACCGGCAGAGAAGACCACTTAGACACAAAGGCCTCCTCGAAGGGATAGCGAATTGAGAAAGGCAAGGGAGATGAAAGAGAGGGACCCTCAGTTACTCACAGGGGCGGACTGGGCAGGGTGGCAGTTGCCCCCCGGGCCTCTCTGTTGCCTCTAAAAACGGCCCCCGTCGGGCCGGCGCTAACACGCTACTTCAGCGGCCGAGGAGAACAATTCTGTGTAACACCCTGACCTCTACGCTCTGTGTCACACCCTGACCTCTGTGTCACACCCTGACC
>NW_017308068.1:226386-252612 GCF_000935625.1 Nanorana parkeri
CATACATACCCACACGAGGGAAGACCGGACACCATCGCCAGAATCCAGGACAAGCAGGGTACCGGGAGGAGAACGCCCCTGACCGCAGCTGCGGCGTCGCCAGCCTGCTGGAAGAGCCGTGACCGGTGAGCCAGGGCCCCCGGTCATAAGCCCCCCCGGGACGAATCCCATAGGCGTCAGGGAAGACGACCTGTCGCAGCCGACCCACCGTAGCAGAGTCTGCATGCGCTCGCCGGTCACCCAGGGGAGCCCACAAGGATCTACAGTCATCCAGCATGTCGCCCTGGGGACACTTGCTAAAAGAAAAATCGAGTCAAACGGAAGAAAGGAAAAAAAATTCTCCAGAGAAAATTGTTTAGCTCCTTACTCCTGACGCTAGGCAAAAAACTGGAGACTTGACAGCAAGTGGGGGGTTGGGCCACCAGCAGGGGCCGCCCCTAGGCTGTCTTGTCTTTTGTTATGTGCCTAGCGTCCTACTCCTGCAGGTGGCGATATACCCTACCATTCAGGATCTACGATCTGTTGCCCTGTGTCCTTCAATGAACGGGAGAGAAATACCCCATTTCATCTCCTACTACAGAATCCAAGACCCTACAATAGCTCTTACTGCTTCACAATCTAGTTGATTTTGGAGGGACTTTTACCCATTTGCCAAATATTTCAAATTTTTTTCTCACTCTAACCACTCCAGAATCAACCATATCTTTACCACTCATCCCTTCCTCCCTCTAGTTACTTCAGCTACCATTGGTTCTGCTCCATGGACAGGCCATGACCCGAATATCGCTACGGTCTCTTCTTTATTACCCAAGTCAGGGCCCAGCCCTTGATCACTTAATGATTCGCTTCTGTCACATGAACACATTGGGGGTGATTTACTAACCTAAACACACGCACGCACTAGGTGCGTGTGATTTTTACACAGCAAAACGTATTTATCAACCAAAAGGTCTCTAAAAGCATATTTCCACTAATGCCATATATGGAAAAATCATGCACATGATGCATATCTAATGCTGCTTCACAGTTTAGACAAAAATGGTTAGCTCATGCATTTACATTCCTGCATTCATCAACGCAAGCAACACAATGTAGAGCTAATTTACACATCACCTTGCAATTCATGCAGGGCTTTGCACAACACACCTGCTGGGTGTGTATACACTACAAAGGTGTCTAGATTCCACCAATAGATCATGCTGGGAGGGAACACACTACAGAGGTGTATACTTGTTCGTGGCGTGTTTATAAGGTTAGTAAATCAACCCCATTGTGTCTGAACTTCAAGCCGCTACCCAGCAATATTTAGCCCTCAACACTGGCTCAGTATATTGACCTACTATTTTATGGGCTGCTTCCAAAACAGTTATTTGGGGCAGACTACTTAACATTGCAGCTCGACGCAGGAAAGAATATATTTAAAAACTGTCACAACTTGAATGAGCCTTTAAATCCTCTCCGACCCTTTGGTGTCATATGCCGCTACCTTGTGTTGGTATCCCTGAACCTCAATACCTTTGATGTTTACATTATTCCTGATAGAAATTAGCATAGGCTCTAAGGATAGTATAAATAGGCGCGGTGATAGAGGGCAACCCTGGCGGGTACCATTGTGAAGTTCAAGAACCTGGGACAGACTGCCATTGACCTTAATTTGTGCCGTGGGTTTATGATAGAGTGTCTTAATAAAGTGTAGCATTCTTGGGCCTAGCCCAAAGTGTTCAAGCGTGACATTTAGAAATTCCCAATCGACTCTATCGAACGCTTTTTCAGCATCGGTAGAGTGCATCATGGTCGATAGGGTAGATAGGGACGCGTGATTGACCAATGTCAGTGCCCGTTGCGTGTTATCTCTGGCCTCCCTACCCGCTATGAACCCAGTCTGGTCTGCTGAAATAAGATGGGGTAATAAGGGAGCCAAGCGATTGGCTAAGATTTTATCAGCATTTAATAAAGAGATGGGCCTGTAGCTACTACAAACAGTTGGGTCCTTACCGGGTTTAGGGAAGACTGAAATGTGAGCATGTAGTGTAGTAGGTTCAGGGGGTCTACCAGTGGGAAAATAATTTAAATATGTGCATAAATAGGGTATAAGAGGTTATCTTGTGAGTTAATTCCGTGATTTTATGGGTGCGTTCTTTTTTTTTACATGCACCTTGTGCTATAAATTTTCCTCGTATCGTTGCCTTGTGGGCTTCCCAGAGTATCCCTGGAGAGATATACTCCATCTCATTTTTCTTAAAGTATAGGGTGAGGTCTTCTTTTATGGCTATTTCAATTTTTGGGTCGGCCAATAGCTGTTCGTTAAGTCTCCACCTATATGGGGGTCTAATCTCTCCAGGTCTCTCCAGGCAAATAGATATGGGGGCGTGATCTGATATCGTGGCTGTTAATATATTAGCTTCCCGGAGTAAGTCCAGGTATCTATGTTCCATAAATATATAGTCTATACATGTATACATTTTGTGTACTGGTGAATACATCGTGTAGTTTTTGTCATATGGGTGTAGTATGCGCCAGGTATCCATAAGCTGTAGTTTATGAAAGTGTGTTTTTAAATTAGTAATTTGTCTATATGTTATGTGTGATCAACCGGATGAAGAGTCTAAAGATGGATCCATATGGACATTAAGGTCCCCCGCCAGTATTGTTATGCCTGCCTGGAAATCCATCCGGGAATTTATTATTTGATTTAGGTACGAGACCTGGGATTGGTTCGGACCATATATATTTGCCAGGGTATATATCTGCTGTCCTATCTCTCCTCGTATAAATATATATCTCCCGGCAGAGTCTGTTTTCGTTTCAAGTAATTTGACTGGCAGGCGTCTATGGAATCCAATGGCCACACCACTATGTTTGCTAGATGTTGACGTGCTATAATACCATACTGGGTACTGTCGTGAGTACAATTTCACATTCGAGGTGTGGGCTATATGTGTTTCTTGGAGGAACACTATCTCCATCTAGCGTTTTCAATTCCCTGTATAGAGCATGTCGTTTAGACGGGGTATTAAGTCCCCGGACATTGTAGCTAATTAGTTTAATGTCCGCCATTTGGTAGTACCATATCCGCCCCTATCCCAGAGCGGCTTCTGGAACTTTTGCACGACTAGCATATATGACCTGATATTGGTGAAGGGATATAGGGAAGAAAGAGGAAACACCAAGGTATTGAGATTATACAAATTAAAGAAATAAATACATATAGAAATTAAAGAGGGCCGAAAGAAGGATCCCCTTTTTGGTCTTCAGTGTTATAAAAAGAGAAAAAACACTGAGGTAAGAATTTTTACTTAAACGGGTTCTCTTGGAACCACACATGCGACTTACGGGTTGCGTGGCAGGATCATCTAAGGTGCTGCCGGTCAAGCCAGGTCCTAGGCAGCCCAGGATGCCAGAGCCCCTTATTGCATCCATGGCTGCCAGGGCCGGCACTCACCCGCAAAAATTTGCTTCGTTAGTATTATCTCGGTATATCTAAGTTCATCAATAAGCGTATATAGTATGCTATACATATCTAAGCCTATCAGTAAGCATATTCACCAACGTCTCGTTAATAGTTCATCCCGTGGTCGGCCTGATGTAAGAGGCCCTTTCAAAACTCAAAACAAAATCATATAAAACTGTCAAATTTCCTGTTGAGCCAATGGTAAAGCGGTGCCTACCCGTAGGTTGTTGCGGCGACCCTGGGTTGTCCTGCTCCTCCAGGTGATACGCAAGGTCCCTCTGCTTCCTAGCTGCGGATTGGACCTGGTCTTGCAAAGTTGTTATGGCAACAGCGTATGTGTCCAATCGGCTTTCGATTTCTTCCACTCTATGTATAAGGTGTGTGACCTCATTTCTGAGCGACTGTATGTCAGCTTTCAGGGTACCCTCGAGAGTACAGAGCATGTCTGCTAGATCCTGTTTGGTAGGGAGGGCACGCAGCAACTCATCCATCGGCGCTCCACTCCGGCGCTCCTGCTCGTCCCCCGACTCCGAGCGGAGATACGATGTCTCCGGATCCGGTCTCCGTTGCGAGAGTTGCGGTGAGTATGCGGCTTGTGAGCCGACCCGATTCGTCCCATGCGACATATTCAAGCTTGTCCGGTCCGGAGCCATGTATTTTTTAATGCCGGCAGAGGTGGTTTTGGAAGCCTCGCTTCGCGTATTTTTCTTGTTCGTGCTCTTGTTTATGTAATACTTCCAGGTTCGGATCAACAAGCCGACTGCGTTCCAGAGTGGAACGCATCGGCCGTAGGCGTTTCAGGGCGCCTCCTCCCCCTGGCCGCGTATCGCTATGCGTTCGAGGGGGGAACGCGGAAGTGACGTCACGCCGCGAGGCTCCTCTTCCGCGTTCCACCAGTATATAACGAGGCCTCTGAACCCATGGACGGCGTTCCACTATGAGGTTCATGGCCCAGCACCCCAGGAGCTACCCAGCATTGCAGCCATCAGCCTCCCATCAGGACCGCTCACCTCCACTGCACGGAAGCCTCTACAGGACCTCACAGGATCTACCTGACCAAGGGGTATCCCCTCAACTGCAAGTATCTGCATTATGTCAGACTGTGTTACTTAGGAGTGTCTCCACTGCCACCTGGTGGAGGCTAGCTATACATGCCTCAATAGTTCCATGCTAATAGTCTATAACTGGATTGCTACTACTGCTATTGTACCACCCACATACAGACTGCCTTAGTACTTACTTGCTCCTCAATATCATTCCCATTTATGATGTTTAAAGGAATATGAAGTAATATTCCACAGAGATAGTGCATCCTGCCTTTTTGTTATTTCCTTACCGCGGTATATGATTTCTAGATCCCAAACTCTCCGCTTGAGATTGAGAGAGCCGCCTGGGATCTAAGCCTGACACCGCATATTCAACCATCGGTTAGAACCGCAAGTGTGATCCAAACTCACCTCCCTGAAGTACGGTACATGACAGTTTAAGAGTATAGGCTTATGGTTCAGTCTGATTCAGTCTAAGTCCGGGATGTCAGCTTTTGCGGGTGGTGTGCTCGGAGCTCTAACAAACACGTCCGCACCCAGCCATGTCCAAGACGCGCTCCAGAAGCCTTCTCTTCAGTCTTCTTCTTTGGTCGCTTGATTGGCCTTACCTTCTTTAGTCTTGGCCTGGCTTTCTTTAGTCTTCCAATTCTTTGGTCACTTGATTGGCCTGGCCCTGATGATGTAACTGTTGCTGCACGTGCACAGGAGTGTCATTGGAGACAAAGCTGAACAGGGGACTACTCTTGCCCCACCAGTCCATCTCCCACAGGTAAAAGGACTCAGGAAAGCACGAGTGCTAAAGAGTTGATCTGGCGGACCCTGTACTATGGTTTGAGTGCATTGACCAGGGTACACAGGAACTGATGTTGCGGGAACTTGAGGTACCATGCATTGCAAGGTCAGAGTGGAGTTGAGCTGGTAATCGCGGTCGAGGTCACAAGCCAGGGTCATGCACAGAAGAATCAGATACACAGGTGAGGTGCTGAATCAATGGTCAGAAGCAGGATCAGGGTCACAGGCTGGAGTCATACATGGGTAAATCTGGAGCTCAGGTGAGGTACCAAATTGGAAGTCCAAAAGCAGTGTTATAGTCATCAGCCAGGGTCATGCACAGGTAAACAGAGTCACAGGAAATGGATAGCACAGGAACAAGGGAGAGCTGAAGACCAGTCAGCAATTGACAAAATGCTTACACTGATTCTTATAGGCCGTCTGCGTGCAACATTTTCATTACCAACATTTTCATTACCAACATTTTCATTACTACAAAATCTACCCATGTATACCCTACTTTACACAGTTTCTTCTGACATAAAAAGCCTGTAGGTCAGCATTTATTTTTTAAACTTTACTTTAAATACGCAGTAAAGGCATTTTTGTTTAAGTGGAGTTCATGATCAATTTGATCATCGGTGTTCCTGAAATGTCTCCATTCAAACACAGATTATCCTCGAAAAAGAATTGTACTATATTTAAACAGCTCTAATCTCTGAAATGTGTTTTTTGTTTTTCAGAATGTGAATCAAGACAGAACCCATTAGCATATTTTGAAATTAGTTGCTATGTATAGTGTAACATGGTGCCAGTAAAACCTGCCAGGTTGGCAGGAAAAGTGATAGATGGTAGATACATTTCTCCACGGATCCTTAGATTCATCATCTAAGGTAATGCCAGCATAGAAGTGGAGGTAAAGAAAAATAGCTCTTTACCTTGTATTGGTAAAACAAATCCTGGGGCTGGTGTTACTAGGAGTCTGATAGAGCTCTGGGTGGGACAGACTCCTAGTTCCATGGACCGTAGTTTAGTGAAGACTGCACAGAACTTCATTAGTGTGCAGCTGCACCTAGCTTGGGGGGAAGTGTGTGTGTCTCAGTGCAAGGAGAGACAGTGTGCTGAAGGCAGCAAGTTATGTGTTTGGAGCCAAGCCTGTCAGCAGGACAGGGTTCTGTCGATGGACTGTAACTGTTCCCATAAAGGAAACGGACCCAGCTCAGCGGACTATCGCTAATACCCAGTAAGGCTCAGTGGAGCGGACTTTTATTTGTTTATGACAATTTACATTTTTTGGCTGGATGCCTGTAACCTTTTTTTTTTTTCAACTGATTGCTGTCTGGAATTAAAGCTGGCATTTTTGTTGAAGAGACTGCGAGTTTGCCTCTACATTGAGACTGGTTCCCTACAATAGGAACACAAACTCAGCACAATATTTTAAAGTTACATTATTAGTGAACTAAACATCCAAACAGAAACAGACTCAAAACATATGAGGATGAAAGTTCTGGTAGCAAAACATTAGAGCTGCAACAG
This sequence comes from Nanorana parkeri, assembly GCF_000935625.1. Taxonomy (NCBI): domain Eukaryota; kingdom Metazoa; phylum Chordata; class Amphibia; order Anura; family Dicroglossidae; genus Nanorana; species Nanorana parkeri. Next base: position 233,191 of record NW_017308068.1, read on the forward strand.
TTATTCGATTAAGTCGATTAAAATCGACTATGGAAAACGCTGTCAATGTTTTCCATCGTCGATTCATCGGCTAAAATTCAAATTTCCCGCTCGCCAAACTCAAATATTCTTTTCGGGGTAGCTAATTTAAATTTCTTTTAAATACAGGATAGTTTTTAATTTAATCATTTGTAATCAAAGAGTTTCAAATATATATGAAAAGTCAAACAACGTGGCCCTTTTCTTTCACATTTTTTTAGGTCAGACTAAAGAGTAAGCAGTCGCACAGGGTGGACAGGTTTTAGTAATTGTAAATGGGGTAAAAATTTGTATTTCAATCCTTTGAATAATGCAAAAAATTAGCAAATTATTTTTTATTGTAATTTCTTCAAAAGTAGTCAGATGTGCAATCAGCAGAAGCAACGGTAAACCTTTCAAAAATGTAACCACTTTATAGCAGCCATATACAACATAAGTCAGCTCAGTGATATAGCAAATCACATTTGGAGAGACGTTAACTATATTGAAACCAGATCTCTCAAGCTCCCTTTCCTCCATCTTTAGAGTCTGACAAAGAGGTCTAAATAAAAAATTGTGCGCATTAAAGTGACACCAAACTCAGGAGTTAAATCTTTTCTCTAAATGCATTCAAGTGTCCTTACTATTAACACAAATGTAGCTTATTTTGTGCATCACTCCGCTGTAGGTCCTCAAATCATCTCTGAATTTGTACCAACTCTATCTTACCCCATGGAGGGTGGCTACATTATTCCCCATCATCCCTGTGTGTGTTGTAAAGCAGTCACTGCTCCAAGTGATGGACTACAATTTCAATTGAAAATAGGGAATGAGTGAGCTTGGAGAGGTGGCTACTTTACAACTCACTCAGGGACCATGTGGAACAAAAGTAGCCACCCTGCAGAAGGAAAGAGTGTCAGCACCAATTCAGAGATGATTCTATGATCTACAGTGATACACAAATAAGCTACATTTGTGTTTAATAGTTAAGGTACTTGAATGCATTTTTAATATTTAACTCTTAAGTTACTTAACTACTGAAAGTGTTTAGATGTTATGCCCAACCTCTAAATTATATTATTATTTTCAAATACTAATATGTTCTTAAAAATTAGTGATTCATTAAGTAATTTCGATTTTTGATAGTGGTCCTTGGTGTACCACAAGATTTTACAGTGATGTCCATTGCTGTTCAGAGGGACCAGAGGGAAGAGACTGTTCATTAGGGTTGATTTACTGAAGACATATAGACCACTCACTTAGCTAAGTGAATTTTCACTTTGAAAGACAATTTTCTCTTAGCTTAGTGACTGTGGTGAAACTCTGCTGACTTAACGTATATGTGTGTTTAACACGTGTTGCTGCAACGTAACGCACATCAACACAAGGAAAAACCGTCACCTTGTATAGCTTAGTGGAAAAATTGAACAACTCCCCCTCAAAGAACAGCAATGCAACACAATGCATGTAAAGGCACTATACCAACACAAGTCAATTAACTTGACATAACAAGTTCCAAGTTGACAAGATCCAATGCACACATTGCAATGTGAATGCACCCTAGAGGTAGTTCTTGAGCTCTGATTAAGTGAATTTGCCTAGGGTGAAATTATGTAATCAGACTGCTTCATACAGGGGGAAGCATATCCTCTGTCTCCTCTTCCCCAGTAATCTAGGTGAGTGACTTCAGCAGGGACTGATCTGCGGTACATATTTTTTTAACCTGTTGCCGTCCACCCGTTGCAAAAAACGGACGGACGGCGGACCCGCATTTGCGTGTTGCCGTCTGCAGACAGCATTTTTTGCTGCGCGCACGGGCAGAAAAAGCCTGTTCAATGCAAAGAGCCATTACCGGCTGTTTTCAAATACACACGATCGGCAGCTCTATAGCCTACCGATCGCATGTATGTGCTGGCTCCATGACCCCCCTCGAGATCCGCCGCCACCCCCCCCTCCTGACCCCTTACCTTCAATCCCAGGATCCGCTGCCCCATCTGCGGCCCGGGACCGGCTCTGGAGGGCGTCAGGAGGAAGATGGGAGGGAGGTCAGCATCTTCCTCCTTGCTGACCTCCCTCCGTGCTGTGAATGCAGGAGTGATGTGTATTGCATCACTTCCACATTCACCTGTCAGTCATCTGGCTGCTATAGCCAGAGAGAAGAAGCTGATGAAGCAGATCTGTGCTTCATCAGCTTCTTTTGGGGTCCCCAGGGGACATTAGGGGTCTTAGAGATCCCTAATGTCTCCATAAAGAGGACCTGAAGACCCCCTATGTAATAGCAATGACATTGCTATTACATTTTTTTGACATTAAAAAAATAAATAAAAGTCACATAAAAAAAGTTACCCCCCCCCCAAAATGAAATGTTTTTAAGTCCCCCACCCCCACATTTACGCACATATAAACGTAAATACGCGTTCGCAGCGCCAGCATGCGGAAATGACAATTGCGCTACACATGTTACATATCGCCGCGAACGTCTGAGTGAGAGCAATCATTTTATGGCCATCAATCACTGATAACACTAAAGTGATGAGCGGTAAAAGCTTTTAAAATGTTGCCTATGGCCAATTTTGGGTATTGTACTTTTCTGAGGTTTTGCGCGTGCAATTTTAAGGCTTGACATGTTTCGTGTCTTTTTACCCGACATGACCCCATCTTTTATATTTTACCAGAAAATTGGGTAATAATAAATGTTTTATCATTTAATATAGGGGCAACAGTTTTTAAAAAAAATTGGTACTTTTCCCCTAATATAGTAAAAAAAATAAAACCCCCAGTGGTGATTAAATACCACCAAAAGAAAGCTCTGTCTGTCCCCAAAAAATGGTATAAAATGTATTTCAGTGCAGCTTTGCATGACGGAATAAACGTCAATCAAAGTACTGCAGCGCTGAACACTGAAAAATGGCCTGGATGGGAAAGGGGTTTAACACTGCGGACTTGAAGGGGTTAATAGACCCTGTCACCAGTCAATTTCAATAACAATCTCCCCATAAGATTTTAGATGCATTCCCTCCCTTGTGTAGAATTCCAAAAGACCCGAGACTTCTGCTGGGTGCTGCCATATTGGATGTGATATCAGCAGCTCCAGCAAACTCCAAGCTGTCACTCAAGTGACACACTATAGCAGGGGTAGTAAATTTAAATTTCAAAGAGGTCTGGTGACCAAGATTTTCATCGAGCCGAGGTCTGAATCATTGTTCAGACAGAATGGCCACTTAGTTTGTGTGCACCACAGTCCGCCATTTGGGCTACATTCACACCAGCAGCTGCACTACAATGCACAGCTGCTGGAGTGTGTTCCCAGACACAGTACTGATGCATCGCTCGCGGTGCATCTCACCGTTTTTAAAAAATTTTGTTAGAGCTTAATGGCAAAAGTGACATTTCATTAAGTTCTATAGGCAAAGGACAGTGATGCGGTTGTACCACATTGTACTTCACTATAAAAAAAAGTACAGTATCCATTAGAGTGCCCCCTTACATCAATTGTCCCCATCAGAGTGCCTCCTTACATTAATTGTCCTCATTGGAGTGCTCTCTTATGTTGGGTGTCCCCATCAGAGTGCCCTCTTACATTAGGTGCCCCCATCAAAGTGCCCTCTTTCATTAGTTTCTGCCATTAGAGTGCCTCCTTACATTAGATGGCGCCATCAGAGTGACCACTTACATTAGATGCCCCCATTGGAATGCTCCCTTTCATTAGTTTCTGCCATTGGAGTGCCTCCTTACATTAGTTGCCCCCATTGGAGTGTTGTCTTACATTAGATGCCCCCATCGGAGAGCTCCCTTACATTAGTTGCCGCCATCAGATGCCCCCATCGGAGTGCCCCTTACGTTAGATGCCCCCATCGGAGTGTCCCTTACGTTAGATGCCCCCATCGGAGTGTCCCCTTACATTAGTTGCCACCATCGGAATGCCCCCTCACATTACATACAAAAAAAGGAGCACTCTGACCCACAATATAAAGGGGCACTCTGATGGGGACAACCAATATAAGGGGGCATGTTATTAGGGACCCCCAATATAATAAGTTATCCCCATCAGAGTATCCACTTACATTGGCTGTACCCATGAGAGGCCCCCCTTATATTGGCTGTCCCCATCAGAGTGCCCCCTTATTTTTGTATTTAATATAAGGGGGCACTTTGTTGGGGACAACTAATAAGCAATTGTCCTCATCAGAGTGCCCCCTTACACTGGTTTTCCGCAGAATGCCCCTTTAAAAGGCAATGTATTCTGACCCGATGGCCTCAATACGATACCAGGTTTCAGCTCCCCCTTGTTCTCACTCAAACGTGGTACTCGACAGGGTTGCCCATTACGGGACTAGACATGGCAGGATACTCTCTCAAACTCTCACAGGGTTATTCACTAAAGGTTGAGGGGTTTGGAGAAGGCAGGAGAAGTGAACAATCTAGACCAAGATAGCCGATATGGAAAAATTCTTAATTCAGTTCACATTCCAGTCCTGCTATGTTGTCCTAGATTGTTCACTTCTCCTGCCTTCTCCAAATTCTTCACCCTTTTGTGAATAACCCTGTCAATGTTTGTAGATGATTTCTTGCTTTCTCTTGCATCTCCCCATATATCTCTTCCTAACTTGATGTCTACCTTATCTCAATTTGAAACTATCTCGGGTCTCCAAGTCAACCCAGTGAAATCCCACAAGTTGGATGCTTTGCCCCTCCTCCAAAATTTCGCATTTAGGAGAATTACTCATTTAATTGGGTGTCTTCCCTCCCCTATTTAGGAATTCATATTAGTCCTCTCTACTCTTCCTTATATCAGACTAATTACTCTGGTCTAATACACAAGCTCCAACTCCTCCTCGCCTCATGGTCACATCACAACATATCTTGGATTGGCAGGGTACATGCTGTCAAAATGACTTATATCCCGAAACTTTTATATTTTTTTCGTGTCCTGCCAGTCCAAGTTCCAGCCCACTTCCTTTGTATTTTACAAAGAGATTTAGATTAGGAAAATCCTGGCCTCAAGTTAACCTCCAAACTGCAAGGAGGCTTGGGAGTCCCCTATCTTCGGAATTACTATAAAGCAGCTCAAATCGCCCCACTAGCTGCTCTGTCCACCCAAGACTAAACACTTTTATGGATAGCGTTGGATGCGATTGATTCCCATCCTATCCTGGTTTCCAACCTGCCCTGGCTTCCACCTAACGCCCGTCTCTTAGGATTGAGCCCCATTATTCTACACACTTTAAAGGAGAACTATGAGGTGAGTGCTTTTCACTCACCTCATAGTTCTAGCCGACCTGTGACAATGAGACTGTCACAGGTTGGCTCAGTAGATCGGGAGGTGAGCGAACACATACTGGCGTTCGCTCACCTCTCGATCCTGTTACGGCTCTCTGCCGTGACAGGGGAGGGGCTGGATTGACTCACCAGCGCTGACTGGCAGAACGAACGGGGGAGGGGGCGGGTACAGCTGGCTCTGCCTCTAGATAGGCAGAGCCAGCTGTCAGTCACGCAGCTGGGCGGATCCCGGCACAATTGTTGGGATCCGCTACAGCTCGCGGTATACTGAGCCTAGGGTGACGGGAGGATGCTAGTTTGTGTCCTCCCGTTACCCTAAGGAGAACTATGGGGAAAAGCCTTAACCCCATAGTTCTCCTTTAAAGACCTGGGACTCCGTTAAAAATTCGGGATCTTTAGCATCTCCCCCTCCTTTCCATCACGCGTTGCCCGTTATTTCCCCCCCGAATGGACAATCCCATACAAGTCTCTTGGTGGACTAATGCAGGCTTTCAAGATATCCAATCTTTGTTTAGTGACTCCGGAATTCGACCATTTGCCTCTATTTGATTATTCCATAAGGCACCCCATTTGGAATCTTTTCGCTACCTCCAATTGAGACACTTTATTCACTTACTTAGTTCACATCACTCCTCCACTATACTCTATCTCTGTTCGAGCGTTGCTGTCGCATGATCCCCATGCCCCAGGCCTAAGGCCTAATCACGCAAATCCAATCCACACTTTCAGCCTCGTTCTCCGCTAAACAAACTTCCTATCAGTCCTCATGGTGGAAAGACTTGGCATGTGACCTCACCAATAACGACTGGTCGTCCATCTGGAGTAATATAGCCTCCTGTTCTCGAAACATTCTGCCTTGGAAAATTCTTATAAAGTTATTTTTCAATGGTATTATACCCCAGCCCGACTGCATACTATCATCCCCTCTTATCCTGTGAATTGTTTTCATGGTTGTTCTGTCCTGGGAACGATTGGTCACATCTGGTGGCATTGCCCCAAGGTTAGGAAACTTTGGATCCGAGTCTATGCCCTCATAGACGCTGTTCTTGACTGCAATTTACTTAAGAACCCCACTAAGGCCTTATTGCATAAGAAGATGCATGGGGTATCGAAAGGCCAACAGGCTTTGACCACCCATATCTTTATGGCAACTAAACAGACTATTGCCCAATCTTGGAAATCCCCTATCCTGAGCTTTCAGGTGGTGAAAAACAGAATTACAAACACTATGGTCAACGAAAAATTATCATCGCCCCTAGTTGGCTCTCATGGTAAATTTTTTAATACACGCTTAAACACCTACTATACGCAGCATTTCTCCATGATATACACTGAGTGGCCAGATTATTATGACCACCTGACGTTTGTAGGCAAATTAGCTATAATTTCGCGCTGAAGTTGCTAGAGGGCCAGACCATTATAAATAGGGAAGCAGGTTGTTTACCATGACAGTAGAAGTGATTTTTTTCTGAAGATATGGGTAAACCAACGCGATTTAACAGCCTTTGAACGTGGGATGATTGTTGGCACTTGGAGCCATGGAGCGAGTATCAGCAAAACAGCAGAATTTGTTAAATGTTCAAGAGCAGCTGTTGTGTTTAAAGACTGGACTGTCAGCCAAAAATCTGGGTCTGAACGTGCGAATTGTGGCCGTCAGCGACTAGTCAATGTTAGGGCAGAACGGAGAGTGGCAAGACAGGTACAAGACAACAGAAGGGCAACAGTGCAGTGTCAGATTCCTCGCATCACCTTTCAACATCTCGTGGAGTCATCTCGTGGCCCAACGAAGTACTGATGGGGTGGTCATAATAATCTGGCCACTCAGTGTATATTGATATGCTGTACCCATATTGTAACGGAATAAAGACAAAATTCCAGAAGCTTACTTTTTTTTTAATATGTTTTGATTTTATATTATTCTATGTTCTATTATATCCTCCGATTTTGTGTTTTTATTGTTCCTACTTTATGTTCTGGCTGCTGCGTCAGCTCACTGAATTTACTGTGCATGATGTAATGTACGTATACGTTTCCCTCTTATTTTGAAAACAATAAAAAGATTGTGAAAGAAAATAGCTTTCAAGTGTTAGAACATACAAAGAGCATACCAGAATCATGTCACACTTTCATTAAAACTTTTATAAACGTTAGTAAAGACTGGTACTCAGGCGATTTCTTCCCCAATACACAGAAGAAATCCCTGTTATTGGTCCTGCTAGATAGCTTGTTGCCCCTGTCTCTAGCATGCACCATGACTGATGCATTTCAAGGGCAGATCCTCTTCATCAGTGCATGTGAACACACACTGCATTTGGAGGGCCATTATCCCCCTGGGCCTGGTTAGGATTTCTCCACTGAGTTTGAGATACTCCTTGCCATCCTGAGTTTGTAAGTCAAAGTCAACCCCATTATAAAGGGTGCTAGCAAATCAGCTACAAGCTCCTCCATTTTGTTTAACAATAGGTGTCTGTCTCTTCATGGCGCTGCCCACATCTGAGCACCAAGTTGTAAGGGCAACCAGCTGAACTGGTATCAGCAACAGTAAACCATGCACAAAACAGGAACACCCAGGAAGGAATAGTCCAAGCAGGTCTGCCCTGCACTTTTATTTAGCACTGCAGCAAACACGGTTTTTCAGGAGGGATTTGTACAGCAAATCTATTGAATAAAACTAACAAAACATCTACTCGTCTGAGCCACTAGACATACAGACAGCAAGAGAGAGACTGAGAGCAAGCTCTTCATCAGTCAAACTGTATATGGCTCTGCCTGTGGATATCTGACACTATAAACATGGACAGATTTGTTTGTACCCTCACAGCTTATTCAAACAATGCTTCATTCCTCCTGGAAAGTGATGAAAGTAAAATAAACTCTCATGTATACCTGCATGCCTTTGTAAAAGAGTAAGAGTAAAAATAGATAAAATATTGCTTATCGTACAAGAAATTCTAAAATGAGAGAATTGTCCCCTCATAACCCAAACTGCCCAAACAAGGACTTTCTTGTCAGAATCACTAGCTATTATTTTCATAAACGCCAGCAATCTGAAAAAGATAGAAATAACTTTTTAGGTGACATTAACTTGATAAAGCTTATGTGAGGTTTTGGTGGTTGTGTTTACAACTATTATAACAAACTGTTGTTTTGAGAGTTCTGTGATTGCAGGGCTGGGGTTTTCAGTGCTATGGTACTTTGGCTGACAAATCCTTGGACATGCAACACTGCACATTTTATATAATTTATTGAGATAAAGCTTTTCTTTTGGCAGTATTTAAGAACCACTGGGGTTTTTATTTTTATTACTGCGCATGTGTCCGCACTTATCCTCCTGCGCGGCCTCTCGAGAAGCTACAGATCTGCAGCCAGGACGAGCGGCAGAGACAGAGGTAAGTTTTTACCTATTTGGTAACTTTTATTTTTTTAAATGTTTTTTTGCATATACCTACTGCTTGCTAGCAGTAGATATATGTAAAAAAAATGTGACTTTAATACTACTTTAATAATATTTTACCCCAGAGAATTTTTCTGGTTTAAGAATTACACTTTGACAGCTAATATAGCTGGGACAATTCACTTTCAAAGCACAAAGTATTTTTTGTATTTGACTTATATGTATACATTAATATTTCCCTAGTGGGCATGGATGGAGTAGGAGTGAAAAGAACAAAACTGTTTTTTTGTGCTTCTACTACCACAACCATGGTGACACTTTTGTTTGTCCCTTGTGAGTTATTCTGTATTAGAGGACAGGGTTAGTTTGGTAATGCAATAATATTTATTATATTTAATATACACATAAATACCGCAAAGGTCAGAAAAACAAGACACACAAATAGAAATCTCAAATTATTGTGATGGTCTTCATTTCCACTCTGTTATTTTTCATTAACAAAAAAAAGGATTCCGTCTGTACAGAGCATTACATTCCTGCATCCCACACACAAATGCCTAAGCTCTTTCTCTGTATCTCGGTGAAGCATGTGCACAATTTTATAATCTTGATGTTCTCATTAAAATACCATTTGCATAGCCACCAACGTGTCCATAAAAGCTATGTTTATTGCGTTGCTATTTTTTTGTTTTCTACCAGTGTAAAATTAGTTTATTTAGTCTCTAACCTTTCCAGACTGTGTTTCAGTTGCAAATATTAATTCTCAGGCTTCTTTTTTTCTGAAAAAAACATAAACATGTGAATTCACCCTGGAGTGTTTCTGTGCAGATGGAAATAAGCCAGCCTGTCTGGTGAGAGGAGATCAGCAGGCAGACCTGTTAATATGCAGATGAGAGCAGAGCATTGCCCTCTCCCTTAGGGCAGCCAGCCTCATTCATATGTATTTAGGACTGCAGTGTGGGCGTGGATAGGCTAGACAACCCAAATTAAGTAGTTATTAAATGGTCTGTTATAAAAAAATAAACGTGTATATTTGTAATATTTTTACAACGCCTTGACATTTCATGATATATTTGTAATATTTTTAACAACGCCTTGACATTTCGTTATATATTTCTTTGCAAGTAAAGTTTTAGACAGAGTTCCCGATGGGCGATGATTTAGTCTGCATGATTCTGGATGTATGCACCTGCAGATGCGCTGATAAATCAATAGACAGCATACCCTTGTTGAACCTCCTGTGCTATCAAGAGACTGGCTAAAATGTTATCTTTGTGACAATACACTAATCTCCCAGATGACTACGTTCCCAAACTGAAAGGCTGGAGAAAACAATAGACCATAAACCCACGATAAAAAAAATGACATCAATATGAAAACACTTCTGAATAATCGAGGCAGGCCTACACCATTTATCTTACAGCTCGGGTTTTTGTAAAGTGTATTACTCCTGCTCCACAAAACAGATGCATAGACAAGCAAGTGCTCGTGTTGGCCTAGCAGCCTTTACTGTGGGTCAATCGGATGAGGATTTTAAAATATTTATAGAGCCGAGCCATACTCCTTTGTCACAAAGGAGCTCTTATTTATTTGCCTCTCCGTCAATCCAAAAGACAAAGCCTCCATTTCATATCTGTTTTTACAATAGGGCTTTTCTTCCAGACAGTTTAGTTAACCTTTTCCTTGCCTTAAAAGAAAAAAAAATATCTTCAAATTCCAAGTTACTCAAACAAAGAGAAGTACCGAAATAGGCACGTACCAAGGATGTGGCAGACATTTTCCAAAGTACAGACCTTAGTGAAGGACACCAAGGTACATTTCAAACGAAAACCTTTAAAAAACACTCTAGTCTTGTGTGCACACGCCTATGAATACGACAATTCAGAACTGCACCAGCTATAGAGGACTACAAATCCCAGCAATAGATTGTACAGTAATGCAGAAAGATTTGAAGCTACATACTCTGTGTTGCTTCAGGATCACGGCCTCAGGATCATGTCTCCAGGGTTTCAGGATGGCTCTCAGGTGGTCAGTGCGGGGATATCTTGTGGTCGGTGCAGGGCTCTCTGGTGGGCAGTGCGGTATTTAGTCAGACTCAACACATTCCAACATACATTACAAAAAGCTTGCATTTTATCGAATATGGGAGATAAAATGGATGCTTTGCTGTCCTCTGCAAAGGCTTCCCCCACCCCGACCCTAGCGCCAGGCCCCTCTTCAACCTTGGGCACCAGCTGCTTGGTACTCCTGTACTCAGCGGCGGCTCTAGTTTGCGAGGCCTTATGCGAAACCTAAACATGAGGCCTGTGTGGTTTAACCAGGCTGGTGAGACCCCACAAAGCCCTGGTGAGACCCCCAAAGAGTACTGGTGAGACCCCACAGAGCCCTGAATAAACCAAGGCTCTGTAGGGTCTCACCAGCCTGGGCCTGGCTCTGTAGGGTCTAACCAGGTTGGTTGGTTAGACCCCACAGAGCCCTGGTGAGATCCCAAAGAGCCCTCCAGGGCTCTATAGGGTCTCATCAGGGCTCTGTAGGGTCTCACCAGCACCAGGGTTCTGTAGGGTCTCACCAGGGCTCTCACCAGCCTGGTGAGACCCCTCCGAGCCCATAGTGAGACCTCAAGAAGCACTGGTAAAACCAGGGGTCCGCAGGGTCTCACCAGGGCTCTGTAGGGTCTCACCAGCACCTGGGCTCTGTAAAGCTCTCTGGGGTCTCACCAGGGCATCAGGGATCTGTGGAGCCTCACCTAGGCTTGGTGGGGTCTAACCAGCCTTGTTAGACCCACAGGGCCCCGGGGAGACCCCACAGAGCTCTAGTGAGACCCCACAGAGCCCTGGTGAGACCCCTCAGAGCCCTGGTGAGACCCCTCAGAGCCCTGATTAAACTAGGGCTCCGCAGGGTCTCACCAGAGCTCTATATGGCCTCGCCTGGGCTATGTAGGGTCTCGCCTGAGCTATGAAGGGTCTCGCCAGGGCTCTGAGGGGGCCTCACCAGGGTAGCAGGCCTCTGGGGGGGTCTCACCAGAGCTCTATATGGCCTCGCCTGGGCTATGTAGGGTCTCGCCTGAGCTATGAAGGGTCTCGCCAGGGCTCTGAGGGGGCCTCACCAGGGTAGCAGGCCTCTGGGGGGGTCTCACCAGAGCTCTATATGGCCTCGCCTGGGCTATGTAGGGTCTCGCCTGAGCTATGAAGGGTCTCGCCAGGGCTCTGAGGGGGCCTCACCAGGGTAGCAGGCCTCTGGGGGGGTCTCACCAGAGCTCTATATGGCCTCGCCTGGGCTATGTAGGGTCTCGCCTGAGCTATGAAGGGTCTCGCCAGGGCTCTGAGGGGGCCTCACCAGGGTAGCAGGCCTCTGGGGGGGTCTCACCAGAGCTCTATATGGCCTCGCCTGGGCTATGTAGGGTCTCGCCTGAGCTATGAAGGGTCTCGCCAGGGCTCTGAGGGGGCCTCACCAGGGTAGCAGGCCTCTGGGGGGGTCTCACCAGAGCTCTATATGGCCTCGCCTGGGCTATGTAGGGTCTCGCCTGAGCTATGAAGGGTCTCGCCAGGGCTCTGAGGGGTCTCACCAGGGCTATGTGCGGTGTCACCAGCCTGGTTAGACCCCTCAGGGCCCTGGTGAGATGCCAAAGAGCTCTGGTGAGACCCCATCAGAGCCCTTGCTCTGTGGGGGCCTCACCAGGGTAGCAGGCCTCTGGGGGGGTCTCACCAGGGCACTGTGGGGTCTAACCAGCCTTGTTATACCCCACAGAGCCCCAGTGAGACCCCACAGGGCCCTGGTTAAACCAGGGCTCTCCACAGGGCTCTCATCTGCTCTCCAGGCCGCCACTCACCAGTACTGTGCTGGCCGTGTCTCGGGAGCGGGAGCTGGCAGAAGCGTGCAGGACCAGCCGGGGCCGACATCGTCTCCATCTGCTGCTGAAGATAAACTCCGCCCTCCCAGCTCTGCGGCCGTCCCTGAGAAAAAAAACACCTTTCCTGCATGTGTGTAGGAAGGTACTAAAACACCACATTGGACGGGGGGGTTGGGACGTACCAACTTATCCGTACCACCGCGGCGTACCCTGCAAGGATCAGTCACGGACACCGGTGTCCGTGTACGGACACCTTGCCGATCCCTGAGCAGTACTTTAGATCAACACAATATGTATAAAAATCTATCTAGGTTAATTCAGATAAAGCGAAAGGCTGATTTTCAGATCTGATTTTTTTTTTACAACAGGGCTTTTCTTTGTGACCATTCAGTTAACCTTTTACTTGCTTTAACCCTTTCGCTGCCAAGCCCTTCAGAACATTTTGCAACTCAGCTGGCCACGCCATTTTTGCAATTTTTCCCATTGATTCGATTTTCAACTGCTGCGTTGCTAGCGTTTGTAAAATACCCCCCAAACCATATATTTTCTGAAAGCGCAGGCCCGTTAGAATAAAAAGATGGTGCTACTAAATATGTAGGCCCTGCGATAATTGCGCAAATGTTTCTCAAATGAATATTAAACCGATATAAAAATACACAATTCAATTGATAAAGCACACTAAAATCAGTATCAGTGCACAAAAAAAAATATTGTCTGACTAAATTTAAAAGCTAGCTTCGGCCCCAGCACCCCTATTCACTGTATCCCATACTATACTATAGTGCTATTCACTATAGCCCGTACAGCTCCAGAAGGTGGCCGAGCAGCTCAGTCGAGCCGAAGGCATATGCTTCGGCTTGACTGAGCCGAGGTGAAAGGCAAAGCTAGCCGACAGCCTGCTACTGACACCTGGGTGGAGCCAGCCATCATCTCACGGCTGGCTCCGGCCATGTGCATGCAGAGACAGATGAGCACCCCCTGGTTACCAGGTAACCAGGGACGCTGATCTGTCATTACACTGAGAACCCGGCGGAGCTGTCGTGATATCACGGCGGCTCTGCCGGGTTCTCAGTGTGTAATTACAGTTCAGCATCTCCTGGTTACCTAGTGACCAAGGGAACGCTGAACTGTCATGAGAGCTTGTCGGAGCCGGCTTTGATATCACCGCCGCCTCCGACAAGCTTTCATTGTAATGACAGCTGGTCCCGGCCAATAGAAAACAGTTGGGCGGAGCCAGCTGTCACTGCTAGCTCCGCACAATAATTTTCTACTTTTTTTCTACTTTTTCTTTTTATTCTACCGGGCCTGCGCTTTCAGAAAATGGTTTGGTGGGTCTTTTACAAACGCTAGCAGAAATTGAACATCAAATCAATGGGAAAAATTGGCAGCATCTGGAGCCTCCCCAGGCAGGGATCTGTGACTCCATGGATCCCCGCTGCTGTCTCCCGCTTGTAGGGGCTGTGGCAGCGGGGATTAAAAAAAAATACCCGATATGTGTCCCCAGTATAGACCACAACCCCTCCCTCCCCCCACACGCATAACATACACGTGCACTATATTGTGGTGCACGGACAGGCGGAGGAGCGAGCGTCGGCTGGTGAGGAGAAGCCGCAAGTTTCGGGATGGCCGAGCGGTGAGGAGAACAGAGAAATATTCATCCTGTCAGTTTCCGGATGACAGCGGCTCTGTGCGTGGCCGAACGGAGGATCGATAAATATCATTGCTATTTACCGATTCCCCTGTGCAGCACAAACACTGGAGTGATCGTGTGATCACTCCACAGGGGGAGGGAGGGGTTGTGTTTTTTTAATTATTTTTTTTTACAATTTAGTTTTATTTATTTATTTTTACTGTTGGGGGGGCTACGGTGAAATATCTGGGGTCTAAACAGACCCCGGACATTTCCCTTTTGAAATAGAAAATTACATTGATGACAGAGTCCTCAAATGTCTTTTTCTGCAGCCCCAGCACGCAATGAATGGGAAGCACTCAGTACAGAGGCTTCCCATTCATTCAGAAACTGGTGATAGTAAAAATATTTTACTATCACCAGTTTATGAATGGGGAGGAGCCTCTGTAGTGAGTGCTAGTCCCCCATTCATAAATTTATGAATGAACAGGAAGTGATGTAAATCACAGCCTGTTCATTCATAACTGGGGACACATAGTATTATGTGTCCCCAGTTATTTACAAACACCGGAGTGATCAGATGATCACTCCGGTGTTTGCTCTGCACAGGAGGATCGATATCGCTGTCATCCAGAAACTGACAGGATGACAGCGGCTCCGGTATACTTGCCGCTCTGCCATCCTGAATTCCAGCCAGCCGCCGCTCACTCCTCTGCCCCCTCCCCGCCGGTGATTTTACTTCGAATCCATGGAGTCTCTCATCCCTCCCTGGGCCGACTCCTGGAGAGAGCGGGGGCGGGGGGCGGGCACCTGGGCAGATCTCCAATCTCTGGGAATAAGAGATTTAGCAGCATTCAGTAAAAATGGTACTAATCGATTTTTTTGTATGCTTTCGGTGGATCCTCAGTGAGGTGGAACAAGCACACCCAAGGATCCAGAGGGAGCTGCACAACACATATTTGATAAATGATCTGTACGACCTGTGACCTGTAGGGTTTGATTAATGGGCACTCCCACCATATGTGGGCATAGGATCCTGGATTTCCGCACGACCGCTAGCATTGAGGGTCAAGGTGGGGGTTAGCTGCGTGTAATTTAGTGGGAACATAGTACCACCTGGTTAGCAATTTGTAATTGGTTTCTAATATTGGGACATCAATCGAGGAGGTCAATACAAGGGCCGAAATCAGGGACCTCTCCTCCGGGGTAAGGAGGAGATAGTGGGTGGGCACAGATTTGGAGCTCGGTATGGTGTCAAATAGAGAGAAATCGTGAAGGGTTCTCAATGGTTTTGGTAGGGAGCTCAGGAAATGGGACAGCTGGCGGTATTTCCAGGAAACCAGGGAAGTCGTAACCCAGCGGGTCCGCAGGTCGGTCAGAGGGAGCAAGAAAGAGTCTCCCAGTTTAAGGGTGGAGGAGTCCGTCCATTTTGAAAAGGAATTGTCCAATTTTCCCGGCGGGAAAAAAAATCAGAGCCCTGCAGGGGCATCAGGATTGAGTGGAACCTGCGGTGCAAGCGGTCCCAGTAGTTAAAGGCAGGATGGAAGAGGCAAAGGGCCTCCATTTAGGGGTCAACCAGATCACATCAGACAGAGGGACACCGCAAGACACAGTCTCCAGGGCCACCCAACTCTTTCCCGAACAACCAAAGACCCAATCCACCACTCTCACCATTTGGGCAGTTACATGGTAGGTCCAAAAATCGGGAAGGGCCAACGCGGCGTTCTGACGAGTCCGGACTAGTATACGCCTTGAAATCCTAGGAGCGTGATCTCCACTCCTTTAATGGAGACCTGCAGGACGAGAAACTGTCCCTCGGGGTCATTCAAGCCAGTATGTAGCTGTACAGAGAGTCCCCGGAGAAACCCAATGGCGACTCCCTTGGCTTGTTTAGTAGGAGAAGCACTGTAATACCAGACAGTGGCGTAACCAGAGTAACGGGCGCCCGGGGCAGAACAAAATGTTGTGCCCCCCGGGGGTATGTGGGGGTGTGCAGGTACGAGACAGTGGCGTAACCAGAGTAACGGGCGCCCGGGGCAGAACAAAATGTTGTGCCCCCCGGGGGTATGTGGGGGTGTGCAGGTACGAGACAGTGGCGTAACCAGAGTAACGGGCGCCCGGGGCAGAACAAAATATTGTGCCCCGGGGATATGTGGGGGTGTGCAGGTACGAGAGCATGCTGGGACATATCGTAATTGAACTACAAGTCCTGTAGGGTCCCTGTAGGGAAGGAGCCTGCTAATCAACTGGTTATCATGGCAAGGGGGCCATGATATTTTTTACTTTTTAATCACCTTTTTATTTTTGTTAATTTAATAATTTTTTTCTTATTTTTTGTGATCAATTTTTTTTCCACTTAACTTTATCGCTTTCACACAGGAGTGTGATAGCGATAAAGTTAAGTGGAAAAAAAATTGATGCTAACAAGCCCCTGTGTGATAACATTTGGAGGTGACAGGTTCTCTTTATGGAACCTGACACCCCCAGGGCAGGGGTTCTAGCACAGCACTGTGCTGGAACTCCTGTGACGGGTGAGAGGGAAAAGCTCGCCCCTCTCACTGTTTACACGGAGCCGTAGGATTACTTTTAACCCTGCCGCTCTGCTTCCCGCATCGGCCGCCACTGAGGAGAGAGACACGGCGGTGGTGGGAGGAGGACGAACAGGCTGCAGTCTTCTTACAAGTGACTTGTAAAGAAACCATCGGCTTCCCCACACTACATTTAGTCCTGCGTGTGCAAAGCAGGACTAAATGTAGAAAGCAACTTACCGCCCAGGATTCCACACCGCTGCAGCCTTTCATTCGCCGGGTCTCGCTTGTCACTGCCCGGCAGCCGGCGCCCCCCCCAGCTCTGCACCCAGGGCAGCCCCAGCAGCTGCCCCCCCTGGTTGTTACGCCACTGATACCAGAGCGGGTAGTTATAGGCCTTAATCAGCGTTCGGGGACATATAGGAAAGATGGGTCTCCTGAAGGAAAATCACATTTGCCTCGCATCTGTTAATTTCAGACAGCACTGAAACCGTTTACGCAAGGAGTTTAAACCTCGCACATTATATGAAAGTAACTTCAGAGTCGCCATTGGTCAATCTCGGGGGAGAGCCCTCCCAAGCGTATCCTAGACCTAAACAAGACAAAGAAACAAGGAACACAGACAAAGGACGCACATACACAAGGGGGGGGGAGGGGACAAAAAACACATACCTGGGTAAGGACAGAGGAATCTGCCCTTCTCTAAGCGCCGACATTTCGAAAGGAAATGCCTTTCCGAGGGGCCATAAACTCCCCAGGAAGGCATGGCCTAGTGGGGGTGGAGGGCCACGCAGAGCAGACCCTGGAACAGGAATCGGTACAAAGTACAGCGAGGGGCTTCACATGGTGGTGGGTGAAACCTCCCAACATCCCCGAGTGCATAAACATAACATTCGTAAATCAAAACTAAAACTTAAGACGTTCAAATGTAAAACCAGAGCATAGTGCTAGAACACATTTCAAACAGGTTATGAACAACTTTGCCTCGGTGCCCCCAAAAGGTGGAAAGAGGGGCACCAAACAAGGTCTTAAACTGGCGTGGAGAGGATGGCTGTCATCTCACTTCCATCCCTCGGGGTCATTCAAGCCAGTATGTAGCTGTACAGAGAGTCCCCGGAGAAACCCAATGGCGACTCCCTTGGCTTGTTTAGTAGGAGAAGCACTGTAATACCAGACAGTGGCGTAACCAGAGTAACGGGCGCCCGGGGCAGAACAAAATGTTGTGCCCCCCGGGGGTATGTGGGGGTGTGCAGGTACGAGACAGTGGCGTAACCAGAGTAACGGGCGCCCGGGGCAGAACAAAATATTGTGCCCCGGGGATATGTGGGGGTGTGCAGGTACGAGAGCATGCTGGGACATATCGTAATTGAACTACAAGTCCTGTAGGGTCCCTGTAGGGAAGGAGCCTGCTAATCAACTGGTTATCATGGCAAGGGGGCCATGATATTTTTTACTTTTTAATCACCTTTTTATTTTTGTTAATTTAATAATTTTTTTCTTATTTTTTGTGATCAATTTTTTTTCCACTTAACTTTATCGCTTTCACACAGGAGTGTGATAGCGATAAAGTTAAGTGGAAAAAAAATTGATGCTAACAAGCCCCTGTGTGATAACATTTGGAGGTGACAGGTTCTCTTTATGGAACCTGACACCCCCAGGGCAGGGGTTCTAGCACAGCACTGTGCTGGAACTCCTGTGACGGGTGAGAGGGAAAAGCTCGCCCCTCTCACTGTTTACACGGAGCCGTAGGATTACTTTTAACCCTGCCGCTCTGCTTCCCGCATCGGCCGCCACTGAGGAGAGAGACACGGCGGTGGTGGGAGGAGGACGAACAGGCTGCAGTCTTCTTACAAGTGACTTGTAAAGAAACCATCGGCTTCCCCACACTACATTTAGTCCTGCGTGTGCAAAGCAGGACTAAATGTAGAAAGCAACTTACCGCCCAGGATTCCACACCGCTGCAGCCTTTCATTCGCCGGGTCTCGCTTGTCACTGCCCGGCAGCCGGCGCCCCCCCCAGCTCTGCACCCAGGGCAGCCCCAGCAGCTGCCCCCCCTGGTTGTTACGCCACTGATACCAGAGCGGGTAGTTATAGGCCTTAATCAGCGTTCGGGGACATATAGGAAAGATGGGTCTCCTGAAGGAAAATCACATTTGCCTCGCATCTGTTAATTTCAGACAGCACTGAAACCGTTTACGCAAGGAGTTTAAACCTCGCACATTATATGAAAGTAACTTCAGAGTCGCCATTGGTCAATCTCGGGGGAGAGCCCTCCCAAGCGTATCCTAGACCTAAACAAGACAAAGAAACAAGGAACACAGACAAAGGACGCACATACACAAGGGGGGGGGAGGGGACAAAAAACACATACCTGGGTAAGGACAGAGGAATCTGCCCTTCTCTAAGCGCCGACATTTCGAAAGGAAATGCCTTTCCGAGGGGCCATAAACTCCCCAGGAAGGCATGGCCTAGTGGGGGTGGAGGGCCACGCAGAGCAGACCCTGGAACAGGAATCGGTACAAAGTACAGCGAGGGGCTTCACATGGTGGTGGGTGAAACCTCCCAACATCCCCGAGTGCATAAACATAACATTCGTAAATCAAAACTAAAACTTAAGACGTTCAAATGTAAAACCAGAGCATAGTGCTAGAACACATTTCAAACAGGTTATGAACAACTTTGCCTCGGTGCCCCCAAAAGGTGGAAAGAGGGGCACCAAACCAGGTCTTAAACTGGCGTGGAG